>NW_020229463.1:0-97500 GCF_003227725.1 Camponotus floridanus | reverse complement strand
AATTGTCTTAGAATAGTGTCAGGAATACGTCATTTTAAAGACGGAAGGTTTTTCGGGATCGCCCTGTATATTAAAATATGTATATAGTAAATATTTTATTAAAGTATTATTATGTGTGTCTAATAAATAAATATTATATTTAAATAAACACACAACATTTTTTATTATTATAATTAAGATGTAATAAAATAAGAGATAATAAGATAAAAAAATAATAATAATACTTGCGAGAAGACACGTTAAAAAACATGTATAATATATAACTTTATTTACTTAACACTGCAAAATAATTGTAATTTTGTTTAACAATTGTAAAATAAGACATGAAGTGCAATTTATTACATCTTATATTTTGTCTTATTTTATAATCTTGTTAAATTAAATTACAATTATTTTATAGTGTTAGCTAAATAAGTAAAATTATATTTTAATGTGTCTTTTTTGCTTATTATTATTATTATTTGTATAAATATATGTAATTTTAAGAACAAAAGATATACATGTAGGACATGAAGCTTCATTAGAGGTTTTATTTGAACCTATCGTGCTACTTTAGCTCCTACTGAAAGAGGACCTACTTTAATGCCAATTTTGCGAAAATAGAATTTTCAGACACTTTTAGGTTTTGAGTAGGAGTAAATTCTATCCTTGCAATTGGACCTCCTTTACTATCTTAATTCCTATATATAATGAAATTGAAGGTTTATTATAGGGCCATAATTTCGACTCGGGATAACTAGCGTAAGAGAGTTGTAAGGATAGGGACGCAAGGAGAGGCGCGTAAATAATCACATTTTTTAAATTGAAACATAAAATTTATTTATTAAAAATCTATACATTTTTTCTGTGTCAGCGTGAGAGATTACTTATTCTAAGCGCGAGAGAAAGAGATAGACTTCCAACTAGCGCGTGCGAGAGAGAGATTACTCATTCTAATCGTGAAAGATAGACTTAAGATTAACGCACGAGAGAGAACGATATCGCGATACTTATAACTAGCGCAGGGATGGGAACGCAAGGAGCGGCATGCAAATAAGTAGATTTTTTCTGATTAAAAATTTATAAAATTTATTTTAAAATGTGTATTGTACAATTAGTGTGTGTGTGTGTGTGTGTGTGTGTGTGTGTGTGTATGTACTTAAAATTATGATTATAATAATAATAATAAAATTTTAAAATATAATAATAAAATATAATATAAAATATAATAAAATATAATAATAAAAAATAAAATGTAATTTTAAAAATATATATAATTGGGGGGGGGGGCGGTGCGCCGCACAGTGGATCGAAACATAGGAAAGAGCGGACATCACACTTGTAAGAACGATATAACAATTAAATATAACAACTGGATCGAAAATAATTATGCACACACAATTATGAAGTGTATACCTAACCAATTTAAATAATTATTGTATGCAATATTGTATTAAACAACAATTTTTAAAAATTTATATAAATACCGCGTCAACATTACTGATAACCAATATATTACGCAAGAAGATTGCACGGTCTTGCATGAAGACTTCCGTGAATATTCCGTGAATATTCCGTAATTATATGCATTGACATAAATAGTCTTATGAAGTACTTTGTTGATATCATTCATCTCAGAAGATTTTTCCTCAAAGATAACATGTGGAACAAGATAATACTTATATCTTATAAAGCTACACACCAATCAACCATGGTCAACAACATTTCGTAATTTACAACAATATTATCACATTTTGTGAGTAATAGTTTTGTTGTTTCTTTTTGTATTCTTTCGTTTTTTTGTTTTTTGTTGTTTTTTTTAATTTCTGGATTTTCATGAACGAATTCGACTTTTATCGGACGACATCGACAATACTAAGTTCATTGATTTTAATATGAAGTTGATGGATTTGAATTTTCATACATCATGTCATTCATTAATTTAATAAGAGCAAAAGTAGTCAATAGTATCATCCGCATCCGTTACATTTTTATTTTGAAATTTCTATTTATAAGCGCTTTGATTAAAAATTCCATCATTCTCCATTTGCAAATTAATTTCAAGTTTATATGGCTGCCTAAATTTTGTTCACAGATTGTAAGTAATTTTTCACTCGCGTAAGATCTAAAACTACTTGTAATTCAATTGAAACAATCGTCTCAGTTATTTTCATTTTATTTTTTGACGGATAACATGCTAATTGTGCAACATGTGCTTGTTGAATTTTATAATAGGACACATATTGATTTGTACCACTTTCGATGCATGTTTCTCTCAAATGTATGTATTGTGATTTAGATAGATTTAGACTGAGAAATAAAGCTAAACATTTCTCTTTGGAGTATAAAGAAATTTCTATTCGATTTTCACAAAAATCTCTCACTCTTTTAGCTTCATTTGGATTTTTTATAAGATAATCCAATATTTTTGCCATGTCTGTGGAGCCATCACTTAATAATTTTTGTTTTGCGGCATAAAGAAGGATTTCTGTTGGATTAGATTCTCGCAAATCTTCAGTTCGCCTCCGTTTATGTCTTTCAGTAACTTTATTAAAAGATTTATTACATAATAAGGAAGTAGTGCGCGCAGACTTGTATAAACATTCAGGTTGTTTGACATTATCTGGAATTTGAAATTCTTTATTAAGCCACGAATTATTATTCGTTTCGAAACGTTCTAATATTCTACGTGATTTATTTCGTCTTGTAGAAGCGTTGAAACGAAATGATCGTAAATATTTTTTTAAACAAATTAATAACTAAATTGAGGCTCTTGTTATGTTAAAAACAATTCTTAATTGAGAATGAGAGCTATATTAAGAGCCAAGGCGGATGGTAGTGCGTGAACTTAAAGATGGTTGGTGATACGCGAAAATTAAAACGCGTAATTATTGAAAAATTAATAACATATGCTTATATTTTACTTGGTGCATAGAGCCAAGATATAGATTTCTCAAATCCGAGAACACACTATAAGACCCCTCTTAACCCCCCTGAAGAGACGTTGGCGAGAAAAATATCGGGGCGAAGTCGCTGAATCGGGAATCGAACCCGAGTCTTTCGCTTGCCGGGCGACTGCTCTTACCACTGAGCTATTCAGCCCCACACCGATATTTCTCTCGCCAATAGTTTTATTGATATAATAGGAGCGCGATATATATGCTCGGCGTAAATTTAACAAATTAATAACTAAATTGAGGCTCTTGTTATGTTAAAAACAATTCTTAATTGAGAATGAGAGCTATATTAAGAGCCAAGGCGGATGGTAGTGCGTGAACTTAAAGATGGTTGGTGATACGCGAAAATTAAAACGCGTAATTATTGAAAAATTAATAACATATGCTTATATTTTACTTGGTGCATAGAGCCAAGATATAGGTTTCTCAAATCCGAGAACACACTATAAGACCCCTCTTAACCCCCCTGAAGAGACGTTGGCGAGAAAAATATCGGGGCGAAGTCGCTGAATCGGGAATCGAACCCGAGTCTTTCGCTTGCCGGGCGACTGCTCTTACCACTGAGCTATTCAGCCCCACACCGATATTTCTCTCGCCAATAGTTTTATTGATATAATAGGAACGCGATATATATGCTCGGCGTAAATTTAACAAATTAATAACTAAATTGAGGCTCTTGTTATGTTAAAAACAATTCTTAATTGAGAATGAGAGCTATATTAAGAGCCAAGGCGGATGGTAGTGCGTGAACTTAAAGATGGCATAACAAGAGCCTCAATTTAGTTATTAATTTGTTAAATTTACGCCGAGCATATATATCGCGTTCCTATTATATCAATAAAACTATTGGCGAGAGAAATATCGGTGTGGGGCTGAATAGCTCAGTGGTAAGAGCAGTCGCCCGGCAAGCGAAAGACTCGGGTTCGATTCCCGATTCAGCGACTTCGCCCCGATATTTTTCTCGCCAACGTCTCTTCAGGGGGGTTAAGAGGGGTCTTATAGTGTGTTCTCGGATTTGAGAAACCTATATCTTGGCTCTATGCACCAAGTAAAATATAAGCATATGTTATTAATTTTTCAATAATTACGCGTTTTAATTTTCGCGTATCACCAACCATCTTTAAGTTCACGCACTACCATCCGCCTTGGCTCTTAATATAGCTCTCATTCTCAATTAAATATTTTTTTATTTTTTCCGAATGTTCAGATTCTGATAAATTAATATTTAATTTTTGAACGACGAAATCGAACAATTGTTCTGTATAAGTTATAGTAGAATGTAAATTTCTTAAGAAAAAGAATAAATCTTTATTTGTTAATGTCGCCATCAGTAATCAGAAAGAAATCTGGATATCGATAAAAAATAAAAGTGCAGAAAAGATTTGTACCTTATATAATATAAATTATTAATTTATAATATAATATAAATTTATATAATTAAAATATAAACCAGATGACAAATGAAAATAAGCAGATGGAAATACTCAACAGAGCAGTGAATCGTCTACCGCTTTCGATTATATAATTTAGTGAATAAAATTCACTATCGAGAAAACAATCTATAAGCGTGCCACCTAGCGATAAATGTTTAGTATTATAAATAAAACGTTAGTAGTATAATGAATAAATGTTTAGTAGTATAATTCATGTAACAATGTTGCTAGGTGGCACACTTATAGATTGTTTTCTCGATAGTGAATTTTATTCAAAAAATAAAATTAATAATCGAAAGAGATAAACGATTCACTGCTCTGTTGAGTATTATCTGATTATTTTCGTTTGTCTCATCTGGTTTATATTTTAATTATATAAATTTATATTATATTATAAATTAATAATTTATATTATATAAGGTACAAATCTTTTCTGCAATTTTATGTTTGATCGATATCCAGATTTCTTTCTGAATACTGATGGCGACATTAACAAATAAAGATTTATTCTTTTTCTTAAGAAATTTATATTCTACTATAACTTATACAGAACAATTGTTCGATTTCGTCGTTCAAAAATTAAATATTAATTTATCAGAATCTGAAAATTCCGAAAAAATCAAAACATATTTACGATCATTTTGTTCCAACGCTTCTACAAGATGGAATAAATCACATAGAATATTAGAACGTTTCGAAAAGGATAATAATTCGTGGCTTAATAAAGAATTTCAAATTCCAGATAATGTCAAACAACCTGAATGTTCATACAAGTCTGCGCGCATTACTTCCTTATTATGTAATAAATCTTTTAATGAAGTTATTGAAAAACATAAACGGAGGCGAACTGAAGATTTGCGTGAATCTAATCCAACAGAAGTCCTTCTTTATGCCGCAAAACAAAAATTATTAAGTGATGGCTCCACAGACATGGCAAAAATATTGGATTATCTTATAAAAAATCCAAATGAAGCTAAAAGAGTGAGAGATTTTTGTGAAAATCGAATAGAAATTTCTTTATACTCCAAAGAGAAATGTTTAGCTTTATTTCTCAGTCTAAATCTATCAAAGTCACAATACATACATTTGAGAGAAACATGCATCGAAAGTGGCCCAAATCAATATGTGTCCTATTATAAAATTCAACAAGCAAAATTAGCATGTTATCCACCAAAAAATAAAACGACAATAACTGAGACGATTGCTTCAATTAACTTACAAGCAATTTTAGATCTCACGAGTGAAAGACTACTTACAGTCTGTGAACAAAATTTAGACAGACCATTAAATTTGAAATTAATTTGCAAGTGGGGCTTTGAAGGAGCTTCTAGTCAAAGCACTTACAAACAAAAATTTTTTAATGAAGATGTTACGGATGATGCTATTGTCATGACCAGTTTTGTTCCAATTAAATTAATGAATAACTGTGACGTTGTGTGGACAAATCCAAATCCGTCCTCAACTCGTTATTGTCATCCAATAAAATTCGAATTTATTCACGAAAATGCGGAAATTACAAAAAAAGAATACAAAAGAATGCAAAACCAAATAACAGACTTATTGCCGACAAAATGCGGCAATATTAATATAAATTATGAAATGTTGTTCACCATGATTGATGGTAAAGTATGCGTTGCTTTATCAGACGTAGCATTATCTTGTTCCACGTGTTATCTTTGTGGGGCAAAACCTTCTGAAATGAACGATATTAACAAAATACTTAATAGGAATATTGATATCAATGCATATAATTACGGGATATCTAGTCTTCACGCAAGAATTCGCTGCATGGAATTTTTACTCCATGTTTCATATAATTTGCTCTTTAAAAAATGGAGTGTACGAGATCCTGTTTTAAAAAAGCAACGAGAAGATAATAAAAGAAGGATACAGCAAGAATTTAGAAAAGAATTAGGATTGCTTCTTGATATTGTAAAACAAGGATCAGGGTCTACTAATGATGGGAACACAGCCAGGCGATTCTTTTCTAATATACACACAACTGCTAAAATCACAAAGTTAGACGAATCCTTAATAAGAAGGTTTTCTATAATATTGCAGGCGATCTCATGCGGAGAAGTAATAAACACAAAAAAATTTGGCTTATTTACTCTCGAAACCGCCAAAGAATTTGTTAAAAACTATGGATGATATTATATGACAGCTTCCGTGCATAAATTGTTAATCCACGAAGAGGCAATAATTTCCAATTTTTCGATTCCGATTGGACACTTATCAGAAGTGGCAAGTGAAGCGCGAAATAAGGAGTTTCGAGAATACAGAAAAATGCATTCACGTAAAATGGATAGAGTGAAAACTAATGAAGACATTTTACATCAACTATTAATTTCATCTGATCCCGTAATTTCCAATTTAAAACCCAAAAAAAGGGAACAGAAAAAACAAGACATATTTCCCGAAACATTGGAAATGTTGGTATAAACACACACAACACGTTGGTATAAACACAAACATACCAAACACAAAACACAAATATATGAACGCACAGCAGAGAGGGTTTGGAGTCATTAAATACTACCGGAGTGACGAACCGTGAGGTCCTTATCTCTGCTGTGATACAGAAACATAATACAGGCGTGCGCGCGCGCGCACACACACACGCACACACAAAAGATATGCAAAATCCGACCGTGGAACCTCCTCGTGGTGCATATTGGTTAATACTAATCCCGGCGGTAGCAGCGCTTATTGTTGTTTAATACAAAATATTGCATACAACAATTATTTATTGATAAGGTACACACTTCATAATTATGCTTGCATAATTATTTCACTTTAACTATTACATTTTATCTTTACAAGTGCAATGTTCGCTATTTTTCCAATTTCACTTTGGTTCCGCATTAATTCAAAATTTCTATCAATACTAACGTTAAATAACCGTAAATATTACATTTAAAAAAATAATTAATTAATAAATCTACAATGACAATATTGTTAAATAATTTTTAATATTTTCAGTGGCACTTATTAATATTAACAATGCAAGACATGTACATGTCGAGATTTTCTCGTGGTGCCCTCTCTCTTTTTGCAATATATCTCTCAAGGTAGCAGATAGAAGCAGCTAAAACATGTCATTTCATGAAGTAGAACATCCCTTTAATCAAATCTGACAAGTCAAAGTTTAAGATATTATAAGATCTTTTTTAAAAGTTATTTTATAATTTAGTTATCGGAATTTTCTTCGAAACATAATAAAATTGGTTATCAAACCTTAAATTATATTATTTTTTTTTCGGATATGAACTTTTTTCAAGTAAAAGAATAGTCCATTCGATGTATAAAAATTAGTATGTTAATATAGTAAGTAGAAAATCTATACTGCCTTGAAAGTAAACAACTAAATTAATGGAAACACAGAATCATGAAACTCGTAATGTTCCAAGTCATTTTACACACTGATTGTAACAATATATTTTAAAATGAAGATTATATACAATTTCTATGATATTTGAAGTAATCAAATTTGCAATTAAAAACTGGATTAAAAAAAAAATTTTTGAGCTTATGTCCGCATTTTTACGTAGTTCGATCCACTGTGCGCCAGGTTGAGGGGGATGGTCGTTCCTGGAATAAAAAAAAGATATTGAATTAATAAAAACCTAGCCACAATAAAATTTAAAAAAAAACACTTACATCTTTCCACCAATTCCTTTTCTTTTTCCTCATTCTCCTGTTCTTGTTCTTTCTCCTGCTCCTCTTCAATATTCCAGTCTTCTTCTTCTTCAATTTCATAGGGCTCTTCCCCGAAGAGCTGCCGCAGGTCAAATATATCATCAACCTGGCAATGGCGACTCTCCGGGGTTTCGCCCTACATATCAGAGAAATCCTCCCTCCCGGCGCACCGCCCGCACCCACTGGCGATGGCTTATATTTATAAAACCGGGTATCCGGACTTCATCTTGAAACTACAAAAATATTTATTTAAAAAAATACTTACAAAATTTTTTACAATTTTTCATAAACACTACTTACGTTCCAAGTAAAAGACATGTTTAGCACAACAATACAAATGTATCTAGTAATTTTGTCTTCCAGTCCTTGTAGAACGATACTAGATGATCCATTTTTGAATTTGATACACTCTTCACACTTTACTCGCGCACCGGTTAAAACTTTATGATGAGGCAACGAGGTCCCGGCACGGGATTTTATAGTAGAGATGCAGCATTATCACCATGTCAAAAACGCGTCGTAAGACAGAAGTACGCGCGGTCCAACGCAACTCAGCGCGGTATAATATAATATAATATCATATCGCGACTTTACGAGCAGACAAACGGTGGACGTATCATTATCGTTTTACCAAAAACGCATCGTAAAACAAAAGTATGCATGTTCCCATGCAAATTAGCACGATATAATACGTCAACCCTGATCAAATGGTAATTGAACGGTCATCGAACGGAAACGAACGGAAATGAATGCCCGTCGAACGGTCATCGAACGAAAATAAACGACCGTCGAACGAAAACGAACGACCGTCGAACAGAAATGAACGGAAATAAACGACCGTCGAACGGTCATCGAACGGAAACGAATGAAAAACAACGCCGTTGAACGGAAATCAAACGCAAAATTATATTCAATTATTTAAATGTATTACAATGTATCACAATGTAGTATCGAAATACAATATCTGTGACAGCTGTGTCACGTACGGAAACACGATACTGCGCACGTACATAGATAGAGATGAGGAAAGAAAGGAGAGAATAAGAAAGACGATAAAAATATATCGCAACATCAATTTATTATAAGTATGGATTCGAAGAATCATCATCATGATGTTTCAATCACCAATTATAAATCTTAAATACATTTTGTAAAGCGCAATTTTTTACATGATTTTCACAACGCATAGTATTCTTAACATCTAACTTATTTAAAGAAGCTACATCCTCATAGTCTGCATCCAAAGTTTCGATAATGACATCGTTTCTGGCATCATCGTCCAGTATATCGGTCAGCCATTGCCGTTTTTCGTGTCCTTTAACGTACACGAGAGATGACGCATTATCCTCCTCCGTTGCACCCATCACCGCCGTTGTGATTAAACATTTCGACTTCCAATATGAAACGTGTCCATCATTCCACGATAATCCATAGCGGTTTTTAATCAGCCATAAAACCTGACATCTCTCAGATTTTGTGAGCGTGTGCCATGGTACCGGATATGTAAAAATATAATAAGAAAGTACGGATCCTTTTCTCGAAACTGCAGCTTCCTTCACGACAAAATTTTTCCCAACGATAAATCCTTGCAGATCCACAAACGATGGCGCAGTCATGACAAGATCCGATCGCAAACTGATGTCGATCGTCAAACATCTCAATCTTTTATATTTTTGATCATGTGCAATGGAGGGGATATTTGCTGACCTATGTAATTTTGCGGACTACATTAGTCAATGGATTATATTCGACAACTCGATCGTGCAAGATGAGACAATAGGCGGTAGTATTCGCCGGTATATTTTCCCTGCACTCAAACTCTATTCTCATGTCCACGGTAGCAGTTTTGACAGACTCGCCTTGTCGAGCAATCAATGACCGCTAGAGGACCGCAATGTAAAAACTTTGGAATGGTTAATAGCGCGGTGTTGTTATCACATCCGTAATAAGATTTGCGAAAACGAAAGTACATGTCGAATAGGACGACGAATTTATTTTTTTCAAAATCTAAATTTAAATCATCGTAGGGATAAAATTCTGAGTTTAAATAGAGTTTAACGTTGGTCAATTTGCAGTCATCGAACAATGTAACATCTTGTGACACTGAATTCTTTTTATCAGTTTGCAGTGCAAAGATCACGTATCGCGGTTTCTCTAGATGGGAGGCGGCTTTCACGGTCCACGAATGCTTGGTCGTGCTATGTAGCAGAGGAAATTCGTATAGATCACAAGATCGGAAACTCATGTTCAAGTATTGTCCGCTTTCCAACATTCGCAACATTGATAATTTATTAATCTCGTTCAATATTACATGAGGCATACGCCACTGTATCTTGAGTAATTCAATCTCAGCTTCCGACGACGGATGTCCGAATAGACAATTATTATCGTTGCGTGAACGTATCAAAATCAATTCATGACGAGCATTAATCACAACGCGTTTATAATCTTCGCAAATTCCCAGCAACATGTTGAGCGGCACGCAAAAGTTGAAATAATTTTTGTCACCGTTGTACGTCAAATCCCACGCAGCGTTCTTCAAGTTTATACTTTTCTGATGTGTTGAGACATAATTTTTGACATAATTGAGAGAGACATAATTTTTGAGCGTTGATGTTATTCCAACATTTCTGCGATCAATCTCTATTTCGTCGAGTTCGTATCGAAGCTCATCAAACATGAATGTGGCGCAATTGTTTCCCAATACAACCTTCATTTCATCATTCGCTTTACGCACATTAAACCTTCCCTCGATGTAAAGAAAGCTTTCGTACGGTAACGTGTACAAATCCTGATGTTGTATTGATATTCGTATCTCGTCACTGTATCCAAGCGTCGTATTGGCGTACGGATTGTACGTATGAGTCTCAATCTTGACGATGCGATTGTCAAAGACTGGCTCACCTCCGATATTCAAAATATCAATCATTCTTTTCGTACGATGAACCCCAATGATTTCAAAAATTCACGATTCAATGCGCTCAGCTTCTTTTTAACGGCTATCTTATTATTGTCACCCGATACTGCTCGCCTTACCGCAATAGTATTGTCTCTCACGTGTTCCGTTTTATTCAGCACAAGCATACTACATATGTTTGTCGCCGCCGTATATGCAATCTTATGGTAATTTCCTCTCCTCGAAAATCGAGCAATCGACCTCTTTGATCCACAATACGTATCGTTAAATCCGTAATGCTCCGTATCGGCAGATAAATGATCTGTGTCGGCGTTTCCGATATCTTATATCCTGGCGGTACGCTCGGTAAAAATTCATGTATCGTGTGTACGCGCATGCCGTTGCTGTACGCACCAGTAGTCACATTGCATTCTATACGAATAATATTTACGTTTATAATATTAACAGGTTCGTTCGATTCATACCACTTGCGAGGTTGCAATATACAATTCGACGAGAATCCAAGCAAAGATCCTACATTGTCGGGTTTGGTAAAGTTTATTCTGTAGGCACATTTGATTTCGCTCTTTAGAGTACTGTAATTGGCGCGGAGCGCTATTGGATATTCCTAATTGTTTTCAACATTTCTGAAAAGGTTTTCATCTCGCAAAATTGCGCGTTTGAGATAGTCATTTATGGCGTGCAATTCGTACGATCCTTCGGGAATCGTAATTTCCTTGTCGTCGTTGCCAAAATAAAATTTATTCGAAAAATTTACGTTCGGAATCGTATGATAAGTTTCAAAATCCGTTAATCCGAGCTCGTAATCGGAATCAGTCAAATCTATAGCGGGGAAATAGCTTACAGCGAGAACGCTGCTTCTGCCAGTCAACGTAAGTGTCAGTGACATGTCGAACGAATACTGAGTCATGACGATGGATTGTCAGGCTTTAAATTGATCGTTTGAAGAAATTTAAACACAACTGTCGTTTGAAGAAATTTAAACACAACTGTCCAAAGATACTCTGATAACTTTGATAAGATGTGTAATTGTATTCAATTTTCACGTTCGAAATATCGCACAAGTTTCTTGGGTGGTCGAAGATTTCCAAAACTGTCGAAATATACGACACGATCACCCCTCTTTGCGTACGCTGTCCAATGAGTACCGGGACCATCAACGTCATCCAAATTGACGATACCGCTCTCGTTTCGTCGTACACCGCTCGGTAAATTATTTCGCATGAAAACCTCTAAAGAAAGGTATGCGCATACGTTTCGCAAATTGTTCCAATTGCACGTTAGTTGTAGCACCCATAGGCATTTTTAATGTTTTTTCGACGTTTTTTTTCTCTTAGACTTTGTTGAGAATACCTGTCCACACTTGTACGGAGCGTGGATAAAGTCCACGACCATAGCGCGACTGTGACGCTGCATCTCTTCCAGCTGACGTTGCGCCGCCTTGCTATCGTTTACCGCCTTTGCGATTTCCGCTGTTCCACCGGCCAAAGAACCGACAACTCCCAACAACGGTAAAAGGGGTAAAATACCACCGCGTTTCGCTACTGGAAGTATTCGTTTTTTCTTCCTCTTTGTCGTCGATGGCTTTTTCATCCCCATGCCAAGTTTTGTCTTTGCTTTCATTGCCGCCTAAACAGTCGTAGCGGCTGCTCTTTCACCGAGAGTCGAATCTTTCGCGGTAATGCGTTCTCGCGCTCTTGTAGCTAGTATGCGATCCGCAATGTGACGTTGGTCGAGGTCGTTGCTTCGCGCGTAAGCAATGTCGTGTTCGCGACACGCTGCGTCCCATAGATTGATACCTCAATCGCCTCAAGCCAATCGTTTCTTTAATCGAGTTCTCGGCCCGCAAAACTGATAACCAGGAATATGTAATTCGATGGGAAGCGCGTTTATCGCACGATTTAAGGAACCGCTGCCTCTTACGATTCTCGCTGACATTCGTAACAACTTTTTTCAACAGTGGACCATCCATGTATGTTCGTTGCCACGGCTGGTTGTAATGTCGCATGCACGAACGATATTGTCGAACCTCCGAATCAGCCTTTATATATTCTGGAAGCTTGTTCCACAATCATTCCACGTAATCACCGAAATTTTGCAGTAAAAGAATCTTTGGGATATACTGCAGTTGTTCGGAGGTAAGCTGGAGAATGTTTCTCTCATCCGACAGAAGGAGAAACATTTTTGATACTGAGCGATTTCGAGTCGAGACACTTCTATAAATAGGTCTTCCCCTTGTGATCATTCGCAAAATTGATTCGAAAGAGAAAACATGCAGTTCGTGCAACAAGCGCGGATAATCAAAATATCAAATTTCGATGAAAAGTAATATCGGAGAAAAAAATACGCAAGCATGGAAACATGTTGCCGACTACTATACGCGGTATCGTTTGCGGCCCTTCAAACTGTGATAAGACAAATGTGTTGATTAGTTTGATAGAAAGTCCGCACGGTGTACGTTTCGAGAACATGTACGTATACTCGAAATCGCTTCAACAGCCGAAATACAAATACTTGGAAAATTTACTAGCACCTATAGACAAAATTGGTTATTTTACATTCTCTAATAACAGCGATGTCATTCCACCGAGCGAGGCGCTTCCGAATTTCATCTTTATCTTTGATGACGTGGCGTGCGACAAGCAAGATACGATAAGAGAGTACTTTGCAATGGGTCGACACTCAAGCGTTGACTGATTCTATCTTTGTCCGCCAAGATGTGCGCCAAGATACCTAAGCATCTTATAAGCGACAACGCGAACCTGCTGGTCTTGTTTAAACAAGACGGCACAAACTTGAAACACGTGTACAACGATCACATGAATACCGATATGTCTTACGACGATTTCCGTGCATTGTATCAGAAATGTTGGCAACGCAAATATGGCTTCGTAGTCATTGATAAAAATAGTACGTTGATCAATGGATGTTATATAAGAGGATTTAACGATTTCGCGATACCATAAAGCGATCAGTCGTCATCGACACATTGATCGAGCATCATGAACGGCGATCGTGAAAAGATTGCGACAGAGATTGTAAAAACGAGCGAATCGATTCGCAAAAAATATCGCGCTTTGAAAACTGGTAAAATGGAGGAAGATATCATATTGAAAAGGCAATTTAAGCTGATTACCGAGCCTTTAAAACAGCTTGTCGAAAATACTGTGAAATCTGATGCGTCGAAAATCGAACCGTGGAGTTTGACGTTTGGAGAGAAGCACGAGGAAAAAATAAAAGAGTCAAAGCAAGGAATAAAGCGAGCACGGATAAATATGCCGATAAACGATTCACCGATATATTCGACACCGAATCGATCAAAGCGAAGGAAGCCATTTTCTAATATGGCTACTGTTTCTACTCCGATAAAAGTACAACCGGGTCAAACAATACATCCACGTCCGTCGAAGAAATTTACGAGACCACGCCCGATTCGTTTGTAACATCGGTCCGACACGAATTAGAAACGTCCGAAGGTCAGAAAACATTCCGAGAGCATTTAGGTCCACTGGCGCAAAAATACATAGGAGATATTATGAGTGTTGAAAAATAAGAGTATGGATTACGTCTATGGTGTTAAATTTACCCACGAAGGAATGATGCTCGGTGATAAATGTTTCGATGTGGACAAGGAAGATAATATAATTATCGATGGAATAAAATATAAGGGAACCGAAGGTATCTACGATTTGATTTTTAAAAAATTTCCCAATCATAAAAAATATACTCGAGACGATTTGTATAAATATCAAAGTATATTAAATTTAACAAATGCGCATAAGCGCGACAACAAAGTTAATAATCCTATTAAATCTAATAAAGGGTACAAGTACAAATATATAATTGCGCCATTATTCCCCGATAGAAAGGTGGGAAGAGGTATAGACGCTTCGCGCACCATGACGCTAAGCGACAACCTGATCGATTACGTGCATTGGAACGATCCCAACGAATAGGTGGATCGTTTGCGATTGCTGAACGCCTTGCGTCGAGCCGACAACAGTGCTCACGACAATGAAATCTTGTCAATTATCGAAGAACTTCGCGAGGCTGGCATTATTATAAATTAAACTATGCATCGGCGATACGTGTCATTCGGTCAATGTTCTTGATACCGAAATGTCGATTAATAAATTTGGATTATCGTTGGGACTTCGAACAATTTGTACTATGAATGGAATGGATTATTGAGAAATTACGTTCGCGATAACGCTCTCTGCCAAACTACTACCGGCTTTGACGCAAGGTTGTGCAAGATTCAACGCGTAGCACAACCGGAAGTTGATACGACGCCGTCAACAAACGATACGTGGATAAACTTTTGAGAGATCAACAGGGAAGAATTGAGCAAAAAATTATCGCGCTCGAAACAAACGTGCAGGCGCTGCGATTAATGATGGATGAGATAAAGAATGTGCTGAAATATGTAACATCTGACTCGGCATAGTAAGCGAGATATACGGATATACTAATATCGCATATTAATTATGCCTCGATCAAACGTGCGAGAGAACAAAAACACCTTCGAAAAGCGGCAACTAGTCGAGGAATTACATGCTCCGGCGAGAAGAAATTTTCCACGAAGACGCGTCATTGTACGCGGATACGATGATCTTTGGCAGGCGGACGTGGTGGACATACGTTCGTACTCTCGACTCAACAAGGGTTATAATACATACTCACGGTTATCGATGTGTTGAGCAAGTATGCGTGGGCTCAAGAGCAAGAGCGGGAACGAAATGTCCGAAACGATCGCAAAGATTATTGGATACGACAAAAGGTGTCCGAAAAATTTTCAAACCGACAGAGGAATAAAATTTTACAACTCGAGTGTGCAGAAACTCATGAAGAAACACAACATTAATCATTACTCGACATATTCCGTTATGAAAGCCTCGGTCGTGGAACGATTCAACCGTACTTTAAAAAACAATATGTGGAAAATGTTTACGCTGAATGGAAATTACAAATGGATCGACGAGCTATCTCGACTCGTTGCAGAGTACAATACGCGAAAACATCGCACCATCGGTATGAGACCTGTCGACGTTACTCCGGCGATCGCCGAAAAACTTTTAAATACGGTGTACAGCAACGTAAAAATTGTAGCTCCGGCAAAATTTGAAGTAGGCGATTCGGTACGCGTGAGCAAATACAAGACCATCTTTGAAAAAGGTTTCACACCAAATTGGACGACCGAAATTTTTAAGATTATCCAGGTGCAGAAAACTAACCCCTCGACATTCATACTCGAAGATTCGCGGGGAAATCCCGTCGCTGGAGGATTCTACGAATACGAGTTACAACGCGTCGTCAATCCCGACATATATCTCGTGGAAAAAATTTTACAAAAAAAGGGTGACGAGGTTTAAAAAGGGTGAAATGGTTGGGAATGGATAAATCATACAACTTTTGGATTCATAAAAATAATGTATTATAACTATTTATTGAAACATAAAATATGCGTATAAAATATATAAAATTTATTAAAATATAAATATACAGAGTGGGCCATTTTAAGTGATCCACTGAAATATCTCTTAGGGAAAAAAACACATAGTTGTTTCAAAGAAAAAATATGTAATTGTTAATTGCAAATTACATATTTTTTCTTAAAAATAACTATGTGTTTTCTTTACACCAATTGATTCCTCTCATTATTTTGTACATAAAAGTATTAAAGCAAGATAATCGAAAAATGAATATTTTATTAGATATTTTACGGTTTATACAAAATTAAGAAATGATTTCAAGCCTCATAACTCGAAAAGTACTCAATGAAAAAATACTTTATTATAGTGTTTTGGAAAGCTCTTGAAATAAGCTACACGAATATGTAATAAAAAATAGGGAGTTCCATTTAAGAAATTGAAGGTTACCTTTACGTCATCTTCAAATGACTCCAAGGTCAAATCATTGCCACTATCTGATGACCCCCTTCAAGCCATACAACTTTTACTCAGGTCATTTTTTGATTGCAGGCTTTCCCTAAGAGATATTTGAGTGGATCACTTAAAATGGCCCACCCTGTATAAATATAAAAATATATATTAATATAAAATGTACAAAATATACACAAATATATACAATATAAATATATACAATTAATAAACAAAATATACATTTATTTATAACGGTATCCGATAATGTCCCCACGGTAGCGTATCGGTGGTATTGGGTACGATATACCGCTTATCGTCGTACGGACTCAGAGCAATTTTCGTCTCGCGGATCGTGTATATTTGGTGCAATTTAGATCGTATACACGACTGCTGACGCGTCATTTCAATCTCTTCGTTCAAGCACCGCGTGTAATCATCGAACGTTATCGTTCTCGCGACAACGTTGCTCTTGACGCCTGTAACTTTCTTCGTATTCTTTTTTCCATTCACTCGTAACGCGTACATCTTTGCTCTGAGCCCGACGATTTCGATCATTATGGCACCGTTGTTTTCGTCCTTCATCAGACACGGTACCTTTTTATTTAGAAGCGGTATACCGTACGCATTATCCACCGCATAATCGCTCGTGTCGAATCTAGCGATGTCGCGCTTCATATTCTCATACACATCCGCGCACTCGATGTGATATATGAGACTGTCCGTATCGGTATACATTACCCGGCATTTTTCGCGATACATTGGCGCCATATACTCGTGATGAAATTCGTACAAACATGTCTTGGATATGTCGAGGATGCACATATCCACGTAAACCGGTTTGTAGAATTTCACCTCGAGTTTACGTAATTCCACAGCGATTAAGTTTTCCGAAAAAACGCTTCTGCTGTGGAAATTTGGTTTCGCGATCATCGGCTCTGCGCCGTATCGATCGTCTCATTTTGTTAATAATTTTACATCGACACGATTGCGCACATTTTCCATCGTTTCACCAAACACCGCATTATTCATTAATTTGTATAAATTTATTTCGAAATCATTTTTAGCCAATATTCTGAAATGTGTATTTAATTCTATGTAATTTTGAAGACAGGGAGATTGTGAAAACTGTAAAATTCGATGTATTTTTGTTACACGAAGGCCGTGCTGCGTACATTGCTGCAGGTTGCGGTAGTGTATCACGGGAGCGTCCCGTTTGACCACGTTGAGATTTACCACAGCCAATTATATCGACCTGTGGCTAGGGTAACCAGCAATGATTAACCAATCAGAGAGTCCTATTTTGAATTGGCCAATTGGCGACGTGATCAATCGGGTGCCACCCGTGTATCATGTAACGCTTCTTATCGTATAACGTTGCAAGCAGTTTGAATTCCCGCTTGCCAGGTGGTTTGTCGCATGTCGGGCAAAACGGTAGGTCAGTGTGTGCATCGTGAAGATGTTGCGGGTACTCGAGGTCCACTTCGAGGATATAGCTTATAGGCGAATCTAGCGCGATGGATGATACGTCAAAATAGGACACATCATCGACCCACCGAAAATCGACATAGGGCAACGGTTGACACATTGCCCATCCGTACAAATTATTTACATCAAAGTACATCAAGTACGATGATGGTTTCGATGGATCGTACGACTCCATGTGCTTGTTATTAGCGCGAGCATATCTACCCGAACATTGACTCAGACCACCGCGTATCCCACGTTCAATGAACATAACCATGACATAACCATAACGATGTCTGTAAGCAGCTGGAACTTTGCTTCAACATGGCGTCCCACGTGTATCTGGGGAGAGTATAGTAATATGCGGAATCGAGTCCGTAACTTTCGATACAATTATCTCGAAAGTTTTCGAAAATGTCTAATAACAAGACATCGATTTTGAGGTACAAGTCGCTATATTCGCCTAGCGTCCGAATGGAGAATCGCGTCCAGACGTTCTTGGCGTGCGCGTAATCGCTGTCGGATACAGTTTCGCCGGTCAAAGAACTGTAAAACGATTCGCGCGGTGGTAAACACGTATCTTGCAACCTGTCAACGGAATCGATGTATTCGTACGGAAATACACCTTTTCGCGTTAACAAATTGAAATTTTCCGTAGATAAATTTTGAAATTCCGATTTTAAAATTTTGAGTTTGTCTTTGTTTAAAAGTGATTCCAATTTATTGAGACTCGATGCGAGAAATTTGAATGAATCGATGAAACGTAATTTTATATGATTTTTTATTCTTCTTTCATACAAACATCTTTTGTAAACAAAATATATTTTTCCTTGGTTATTGGTAATAACTCGATTTTCCCTTCGAACGCTGTGGCTATTTCCTCGATAATAAAGTGTGAGTTATAACCGGATAAATTGTGAAAAACTATTGGAATACAAAAAGATTCTTTATAATTTAGATTACAATTTGAATGCGCGGGACCTCTGTATCGCCCGGTCAGATGGCAATGATCGCGTGTATCGTCTTGCGCGAACGGTTTTTCGCATATATGACATTGAGTGGCGTTACGGAATTTCTCCCACTTTTCGGACGTTAAATTTACCATGGGGACATTTGTTTTTAAAATATTCTTAACGCTAATTGCTAAATTTTTGAGGTCTTCGGCGAACCATGTTATACAATCGGCGCTTCGATGGGAATGATACGCTGATAACGATTCGTCGTATGAGCAATGTACATAGTAAGCTAAACTAAATACCCGATGGTGTTGATACAATTTTTCTTCTTCCGTCTTGGCCAGAACGCATTCCAAGTCGGCGTAGACCACGAGTGGAAGCCGCCCCTTCCGATTAGGGTTGTTGAACGATAGCCACTTGTCCTTGTCGCTCGGCAATCGGACAGCGCAGTCGTTCATCTTTCCGCAGTCGACTGTATGCGACTGCAACTTGGCGTCTGAATAAAAATAATGTAGACATCTGTAAAAGAAAAAAATTTTAATTAAAATTTCACGTTTTGTCACGTACATTTGACGTGATTTCATCAGGCGTAGTCGTATATCGGCGCTCGATTTTAACAAATTCAGTTAAATCTTTGCCTAAGGATGTTACACATTTTAACCTTGGCAGTTATTTTTTCACTATTTGTCACGTACATTTGAATAATTTTGGCGTGATTGCATGGAGCAGCCGTACATCGGCGCTCGATTTTAGCAAATTCGGCTAAATCTTTGTTCTGAGGATGATGCAGTCGTACATCGGCGCGACAAAATTTTGGAGGAAATTAAAATGCTGCGTCAGCAATAATCCCCTCTACATCGCAATTTACGATACTATTTGAATTGATATTAATTCTAATACGATTGCAGTATTGCATCAAAACTCGCGTGTGATAGGTTCACCGCTGAAGAAATCGAAATATGAATTTCTACGTTCCGATTCGAAACGGTGAAACTCCACCGTGTAAGAAACAGAAATGTGACATGTAAGTTTAAATCGTTTAAAAATTTTTCAATTTGTTTAAAATTTTCTTAAATATTGGTCTAATTATTTATATTTTTAATATTCAGCCTCGTCGTACGGCTCACATACTTGGAAGAAGGTACGCTCTAACCCCGACGTCGTACAAGTATTTGGACATTGGAATAAGCGTTGAAGCTGTATCATACGTGAAACTAATTCTCGGTAATAATCGAGGTAATCAAATAGTGTTGCCCTTTTCAACGTGGAATTTGTTGATGCGGAAGCAAGCAGACGTTGAACAATTTCTACAATCGACTGCTCCCCCATTAAGAATTGGAGATTTAACGATCGAAATGTATCAATCAAAAATTGTGAAAATCACATTATGTGGCAATTCTTTGTATATGAAACCAGAAACGTTATTACATTTATTTAATTTTGAAAATTGTATCGATCATATGCACAATTGGTTATGCGAGAATACGTATCTCGTAAATGAAAAATTTAAATAATTTGAAACTGTATTACAACATAGTAATATTACTACTGTGTGCGATGCTGTAAAAATGATACATGAGAGTGATGTTTTTAACTGCGAATCATTGATCGATTGCGAATTATTAACATGTGCTGTAAATGATATTCTTTACGATGCGTGCAATAAATAATTATTTTTATTCCATCTATGATTTTATTTCTTTCCTTCCATATGAATAAGAATAGTCGACAATTTTTCTCAACACGCTTCGCTAAAAATGTAAAGAAATGCTGAGGTAGATGAGACGCGATGCTCTAGTTGGAATGAGACGCGAGATATTAAAAGATATATAATGAAAAGGAGTTTGCGGCATTAGAATATTATTTCATTGTTCTTTGCGTTTCGTTAATCTTGTATGTGTGTTTCGTTGATTTCCTACTATAGCTGAAGAAGATGTAATCATCATCGATGATGAAGATATGGATGTTATTATCGTCGACGAGGGTATTGAAGAAATTATTATCATTGTTGATGATGATGATAATCAAATGGATATTGATAATCTAGATGAATCAGACGAGGAAGGGTCTGATATAGAAATAGAACCCTTGGAGGACAGTGACTATGATAGTGACAATAGTGATGATAGTAATGAACTATTGCAAAAGAAACAGTGCAATTTAAGCTTACCTGAGATAATAACATTTGACGAAGCAACAAAAATATGTTGCATTTCCTATTATTATATGGAAAATGGATTGAAATATTGCACTGAATATTTTCTTAGACTATTGTATCTGTTTCTAGAAGCTAGATCTGTTCGGAAACAGAGCCACAGCTTATTCCAATATAGATAATATGTCATGCAAAGAATGCAAAAAATGTTTGCATCAAATATTGCCCTGCAACATGTGTCCTATTTGCACACATTAAAATAGATGAGCCGTGGATAACATTGTAAGTATCTTTCAATTTGTAATATGTCAAAAGTATCCTAAAATAAATTATTAAATCTAATGAAATGTGTATCTTTTTTCAGAAGCGATCTCCCCCTGGCTCAGCGCATCGCTCCTTAGCCTTTCAGGAGCGGCCCCCTCAGCCCGACACATCGCCTCCCTTAGCCTTCCAGGAGCGGCCTTCCCCTTAATCCGGCGCCCCCTACCCTGCACTCCCAATATTATTATTTTTTAATTTTATATTTTATTATATTTTAAAATTTTATTATTATTATAATCATAATTTTTAGTACATACACACACACACACACACACACACACAAATGTATAAAACACATATTCTTAATAAATTTTATATTTTAATTTTAAAAAATCTACTTATTTGCATGCCTCTCCTTGCGTTCCCATCCCTGCGCTAGTTATAAGTATCGCGATATCGTTCTCTCTTGTGCATTAAGTTTATCTTAAGTCTATCTTTCACGATTAGAATTAGTAATCTCTCTCTCGCACGCGCTAGTTATAAGTCTATCTCTTTCTCTTGCGCTTACAATAAGTAATCTCTCACGCTGACATAGAAAAAATGTATAGATTTTTAATAAATAAATTTTATGTTTCAATTTAAAAAATGTGATTATTTACGCGCCTCTCCTTGCGTCCCTATCCCTACAACTCTCTTACGCTAGTTATAAGTATCGCGATATCGTTCTCTCTGTACACGTCGTCTTCGCGCTATCGTTCTCTTTCTCGCACGCGTTGTCTTCGCGCTATCGTTCTCTCTTTTGCGCGCGCTAATTGCAAGTCTCGCGATATTATCATTGTCTCTCTCGCACGTGTTGTTTTACGCTATCGTTCTCTCTCTCTTTCATATACTCGTTACTCACTTACCTTTGCGTCGTCCTTCTCCCACCTATGCGTCATCCTCGTCCCACGATGACGCCATCCTTGTCGCACTCGTAGCACTATCCTTTTCCCACACGTAGCGCTGTCCTTCTCACACCACTGTCTTCTTTCCGCGAATCCCCCTTCACCGCGCAGACTCCCTCGTCCATCGCTCGCACCGCTGATCCCCCTTCTCTGCGCGGATCCCCTCGTCCATCGCTCGCGCCGCGGATCCGCCTTCACTGCGCGGACCCCCTCGTCCATCGCTCGCGCTGCGGTTCCTCCTTTCCCGCGGGTGACGTCACCCACCGCGCGCCGCGGTTCCTTCTTCCCCGCGCGTGACGTCACTCCCCCCGCACCGCGGTTCCCCTCGCGCCTCAGAGAGGACCTAAATTAGAACTCTCATAGTCTTACTACTTGGGAATATTAGTGAAAAGTGAGACCACGTCCAAAGAAATAAGTAAATATTCATGAGGATAGTCAATGGTAGAGATGTTACGTACAAATTCAAAGCTATTGTCAATGTGGCTAGAGGCAGAAGGAAAACTTTTCGTCATTATCTTATGTAAAAATATGGCAAGGTCATATAAGGGACTATTAATGGAAGAGACAATAAGTCTAAAGGAGCAATTTTCTTTGTGGATTTTGAGAAGTCCATAGGCTCTAAAAAGAGAGCCCTTATTGTACGAGAGGAATCGGTAACATGTTAAATTAATGTAATCTCTATCCTTCCATCTTCTTAAAAGGCCCTGAAGATTAGAAACAATTTTATTTATCGGGTCTCGATGCGCTCAAAACATTCGAAATAGCGTCGTACACGCTTCGAAAGCTCATGAACATTGTAAATATAGGATCGTTGAAAAAAGTGTAGTCGACCGAACTAGCCAGAAATTTGTAACGATGCATCCCGGTGCATCGTTACGATTCCCGGCATGTCATCCGCCGGAAGCTGCCGCCCGGCAGAACATCCGCCGGGCAGAGGCAGGGGCGCGGTGCGCCCACCTTTTTTTTTAAGATTTCAAAAACCGTTCGGATTGAAATTCGACCGAACACCGCCGAACAAAGCCGATGTGGCCCGAACCGCCGACCGGCGAAAGCCCGCGTTCGGCTCCTACCCGAATCCCTCCGAACGGGCCCGACCGTACCGTTTCCCGAAAACCCGTTCGGAAGGGGTTATACCGCCGCGCGCCGACGCGGGCAATTAGCCCGTATAAAAAGGGCCACATTTTTGGCTTAAAACACATTTTCCCGATCCGCTCTTAGCAGTACGCTTCAGAGCAATCCAGAAAATCCTCTCGAAAACGCACGAAGTAGGTAAGGACGAAAGGTGGAGCGAGCTCCGTCTCAGACGAGTGATCTCGATTCCAAAGCACAAGTGCAAACCGCCTACATCCGCAGCTGAACTGTCACGGAAGGTGGAGCTCTGAGCCGCCCCGGATCGAGAGCTCTTGATCCAGCTGCATTGCGCAATCCATCCTTCGCGAAATAAATCCGGGATTGCACGCGCCGACCATCGCCGCACGCATTGCATGCAACCACGCGAGCGCATCTCGACATCCAGAGATAGACGCGTAAACGCCGCCGAATTAAAACGCATAGGAGAATTATACGCGGACTTTAAATCGCGTCGCCGTGAAATAAATAATACGGCGAAAATACCCGTCGATTCCGAGAACCGAAGAATTCTCGGAATATCGGAATCACCGCGAGAAAAAGCGTCGCAAAAATGCGCGCCGTCTCGCGCGATAGCAAACACCCGCCCGCGTGCGAAAACGAGGCCGAAATTAAATCAGCGTTAATATTCGGCATAATTACGCGAACTACGCGACTTATACACGAACATTTATAATCACACACACGCTCACACACTCGTCTACACATTTACACACTCCAACTCTGTACACACATTCATACAAACTAAATAAACGCAATTATACCACACACCGCGTATTTTCATTTAAAGAAACCCAGCACCGGCGATCTATCCGCGCTAAGAAAAACGTCCGAAAATACGACCGTTACTAATTTAGTTTATTAATACGACGTTTCGACCATATGGTTGTGGTCCTTATCAAGTATATACTGGAAAGATTTATAAATAAATTTAACAATTAATTTTCGGTTTGAATAATATAACAAGCACAACGAAATAAAGTGTGAACAATTTTACCGATGTAATAATAATCAGGAGACAGGCATAGACGATAATCTTGCAAATTTGCACAAGTCACATTAACAAAAAAACGTTATTTAATTAGATTCGAATTTGAGAGAAACTGATGCATTCGTGTGAGACTTCGTCAAGAAACTAAACACAACCAGATGAAAAACGAGACTACGTGACCTTTATTATTTTGTTATAAATGTTGTTTAAACTATCTGTGTCTTTCTGTAGGTTGATTAGATTATTAAATCTCTTGATAAAGAACATCTCAGCGATCTCTCTCTTTCGAACATATTTTTCGCTATGCAAAATATTGGGTTTCGACCAGTCAAAATCATGTCCGGATTCCAATCTATGTTTGCTAATGACCGAGTGATTAGTTTCATGTAACTTTGGCGCCCATAATCCGCTATCCGATACACCGTTGCTTTTCTGCGATTTCTACTGCGCATGCGCCAAAAATCACCCGGCCTACCATTACTGCGCAGTAAGCGGCCACCGCCCGTCACTGCTCCTCCCCCCCGGAGCATCGCCCCGACGTCCGCTTTAAGGGACAAGTCCTCATCCATCACTGCGACCAAGGTACGGCGCTGTGTTTAGTTTCTTGACGAAGTCTCACACGGACGCATCAGTTTCTCTCAAATTCGAATCTAATTAAATAACATTTTTTGTTAATGTGACTTGTGCAAATTTGCAAGATTATCGTCTATGCCTGTCTCCTGATTATTATTACATCGGTAAAATTGTTCACACTTTATTTCGTTGTGCTTGTTATATTATTCAAACTGAAAATTAATTGTTAAATTTATTTATAAATCTTTCCAGTATATACTTGATAAGGACCACAACCATATGGTCGAAACGTCGTATTAATAAACTAAATTTCTGGCTAGTTCGGTCGACTACACTTTTTTCAACGATCCTTGGATTATTTGACTAGCGACATTAAGTTATTTTATAATTTTTAAATTGTAAATATAGTTTGTTATAGTGCAATAAATTGATAGTAAATCTCTCGTGGACGTTACTGTGACAAATCAAAGAAGCAAGTGCATATCATCCTATCACTCATCCTGCAAAAAAATCACTTGGTTTTCCAGCTCGCGATACCCATTCGGGTGTGTTGGCTTTACGCTAGCAATTTAAAATTGCGATCCCGAACATTTTGGTCCTTCGAGCCGGATCGCGAGAACTCTGAAACAACGTGATAACAATTATGAGTGAAATTGAAACTATGACTGCTTCAAATATCAGTGAGACAATGAGACAATGAGTGAGTTCCTGGAAAACCAACTCTACGCTCCGTGGCCAAAGCATTGGACAATTTTAAGAAACTCGGGCAGAACAACCTCACTCCAGCCAAAATACGATCTCGAATGACGCCACTCAAGGAAACCTGGAATAAATGTCTTGAAGGGCACAGCCTTTTGTTGCAACATTATCCGGAGTGAAAGCGCGATCTCATCGCCTACTTCCAAGAGGAGCAACTAGATTAATACGAGGAAATCTACCAGAACACGCTGGACTACATGTCTGAATGTTTGGAGGAACTCGAACCGTGCGTAAGTCCGCTCCAAGCGACCGATCTGTATCTCACATACAATCGGAATCCGCGCTGTCGCTGAAACATTTGCCGCCGATATGATTACCTCCGTTCTCCGGTAAAGCCGACGAGTGGGAGACTTTTCGCAATAGATTTACTGCGTTAATCATTCAAAATAACGAACTATCCGATTTTGCTTGCATGCATTTTCTAGTGTCAAGCTTGACCGATAGAGCTCGCGACGTTGTAGCCGGTATTCCTGTAACCGCTGATAATTTCGCCGTCGCGTGGAAAGCGACTTAAAACACAAACTGTTACGTGATGGAATTACAAGTTGCAAGGTAGACAGTAAACTGTCAATTTCGGAAATTGGAGGAATTACCACCTTTGACCATGCTGATTCTTTTGCCGATCTCCTGCGGAAATTCAGCGACATCACTAAACCGGTAAGCCTCCAGAAACCAAAGCATGGAGTAACGCATCACATTATCACTACAGGTCCAGTGGTCGCAGAACCGGCGCGCAGATTGTCTGGTGAAAGATTACATGCAGTATGCGCACAAATACAATATATGTTGGACGCGGGCATTTGTAGACCCAATTCTAATCCCTCGGGCTAATCCATTGCATTTAGTACCAAAAAAGGATGGCGATTGGAGAATATGCGGCGACTACAGGCGATTAAATAACATCATAGTGCCGGACAGATACCCAATTCCGCACTTCTACGATTTCGCACACAATCTGGAAGGATGTACCATTTTCTCGACACTAGGTCTAGCAAGGGCGTACCACCAGATACCTGTCGCAGAGGAAGATCGTCTAAAAACGGCAGTAATAACACTATTTGGTCTTTACAAGTACAACGTGATACCTTTCGGTTTACGAAACGCCGCACAGTCATTTCAAAGGCTTATGGATTGTGTCCTTCGTGGCATCGACTATTGTCATTGCTACATCGACGACATTTTAATAGCGTCACCGAACGTGGAAACACACCGCGTACTCCAGATATTTCAACGATTACAAGAACACGGGTTATCCATCAGTGCAGCAAAATGTGTTTTTGGCAAAGAAGAAGTTAATTACTTAGGTTATACCGTCAATAGTCAAGGCACTAAACCTCTGGATAAGAGAGTGGAAGCGATTAAGAAGATAGAGAAACCAACGGACATCAGCGAACTCAGACGTTTCTTAGGAATCATAAACTTTTATAGAAGATTTGTTCCTAGCGCTGCACTCACGCAGGCTCCGCTCCATGAATATCTGACGAACGCCAAAAAGAAAGATAAACGCTCTATAGCATGGAATGAATGTGCAGATAAAGTCTTCCAAGAATGCAAACAGCAAATAGACGCAACTCTATTAGTACATCCGAGAAAACATGCAGTCCTGGCAATAAAATCAGACATCTCAGATGCAGCAATGGGTGCCGTTTTGGAACAATACAATCAAGGAAATTGGGAACCCCTCGGATTCTTTTCAAAGAAATTCAACCCAGCGCAGAGAAATTATAGCACATATGATCGAGAGCTCCAAGCCATTTACAGCAGTCTCAAATTCTTCAAATCAATAGTAGAAGGTCGCAAACTCATAATAAAAATCGACCATAAGCCGTTAACCTATGCTTTCTTACAGAAGTCTTCGGAAGCATCACCAAGGCAGTTAAGGCAGCTCGATTTCATTGGTCAATTTTGCACGGAAATCATCTACATCAAAGGAGAGAACAACACAATAACCGATGCACTGTCACGCGTCGAATTAATCGACATGCCAGTCGTCGTTACAACCGAAGAACTCGCGCAGGCACAGCAGGCACATCGACGAGGAACTCAAAGACCTACTTCAAAATGAAGCTCAATCACTGCAACTAAAGAAAATTCGTGTAGACAATTCCGATATCGTCGTTTATTGCAACATTTCCAAAGAAGTGATACGGCCCTATGTACCTAAAAGCTTACGAAAAAGAGTATTCGATGTCACACACCGTTTAGCACACCCCAGTGGACGCGTCACTCGAAAAATGATTGGATAACGATTTGTATAGCCAGCAATGAATAAGAACATTACCGAATGAGTAAGAACTTGTTTACAGTGCCAGAAAAACAAGATCCACAGACACAACCGACTCGAACCAGAGCACTTCCCAGTGCCTGATACAAGATTCGATCATGTGCACATGGACACCATTGGACCGCTACCCAACATTAAAAGATACCGATTACTACGTAACAATGATCGATCGTTTCACAAGGCCTGAAGCAGTTCCAGTTCAAGATATTTCAGCGGACACCGTCGTGGATGCACTTTTTCATACCTGGATAGCACGTTTCGGCGCGTCCACGACAATCACTACCACTCAAGGAACACAATTCGAATCGCAACTGTTTAGATCTCTGACTAATCTTCTGGGATGCAAACGTACAAGGACTACAGTGTATCATCCAGCATCTAATGGGATAATTGAACGTTGGCATCGTTCTTTGAAAACTGTAATCCGTTGCCATGAATCTAAAAATTGATTACAAGCATTACCAGTTGCTCTGTTAAGATTACGCACCAGCATCAAAGAAGACATAAAGGCCACAGCAGCAGAATTGGTATATGGAACTACCCTACGTTTACCAGCCGAATATTTCTTCAACGAAGATGTTGCACCAGAACCAAAGACTTTTATACAACATTTCCGAGAGCACATGCGGAATGTCAGGTCTACACCAACAGCCCATCACAGTAAAAGGAAGACATTCACGCATAAGACTTTACATATATGTACCCACGTCTTTGTGCGAGTGGACAAAGTAAAAGGCCCACTAGAACCACCATACGAAGGACCATACCCGATAAGCGAAAGAATCACAGATCATGTATTTAAAGTTCTTATTAAAGGAGAGACAGTTAACATCTCAGTAGATCGCCTTAAACCGGCATTCATGGAAGCAGGATTTGAGGAAGAAGGCGAGTCATCATCAACGCAAGCCACGGAAACCATCAAATTGAGAGTTTACCCAGGCAAACGCGTTAGATTCGCGGCTCAGTCTTAAGCTGCGCCACTCGAGTGATGTAACGTCCATTCATCCTTCCAATGGCGATTTGGGGATTTCTCGACAAACCACGAGACGACCAACCACAACGCGACATACGACAATAGCGCCACGCTAGGCTTAGCATCTCTTATATTTTTATTTTCCCTTGGTTCTTTTCTCTTCTTCTTTGAAAGATTTACATACGTAAGAGACTCTAGTTTTGTACCAAAGATAAAATTGTGATCTCAAGAATAAAGACTGATTTTGTATTAATTAACGGCGTACATAAATATATATGTGTTGGATACCCATATCCCTACATATATGTGAAAAATAATGACATCTATAGTCACTCAGGAGAACCTCTAACACGAAAGCCTCTTCAGGTAGCAAATGCCTTCATTATCCTTTACCTGCTCCAATCCTTCTAAATTACAGCGCGCCGTAGTGATCATAAAAGGCGCTCGCAGCGGACCGGGAGAGGCTGCGCCAAAATTCAAAATTCGAGTACTTAGATATTTTTCCCAGATAGCACAAAGGTGAACATAAGTTCATAGGGAAATTATTTTAAAGAATACTTGTAGAATTAGAAAAATGAATATCTTAAGAATTCTTGAAGAATTATTCATAATCAGTTCGTCTTGAAATATTCTTTATAAATTCATTTTAATGAATACTTTGCGACAGTACTATGAATACTTTGAGAATTTATAAGGAATTACTTGTTATTTTTCCACGCATGTGCGAGACTGTATGTGTTCGGTTCGGATTTTATCTTGTAATTTCGTGCAGTGTGCAGTGTGCTACATGTATTTTGCAATAAAAAGGTGGTAATATATTTATGTGGCGTCCCTGACGCTCGCCACATCGAGCGCGGTCTCAGTAAGCGCTGACCGACGTAATGAAGTTGGCGCAATCTCAATATATAGGCCGGAATTCAAAGATGTTGCTTGAAGTCTGTCTTGACGTAGTCTTAATTAAGATTGGCTCAAGTTCTAAAACTACCTTAAGAATGTACCATATGCACAGATAAATCTTACAAAATTGAAGTTGAGTTCAAGGTAGTCTTTATAAAGCCCGTGCTTAAGGATTTGTGCTCATGCTTAAGAATTTTACTTCGGAAATGTTCGGGATTCCCTAGAAATAAGATTAATCTGGCCAATGACATTTACAATGTACGAGCAAAACAGGAAGAGAACATGTGACAAATAAATAGTATATATACATATATTTTAGTATCTTAATTCTAATAAAAGGTAATGTACTAAATTAAAAATTTAATAAAAATACAAAAAAATTATAATGTTGAAGATAAAGTAAATTACTATTATATGATATTATATATGATACTATTATATGATATTTATTGTAAATTAATTTAAACGGGAAAAACTTAACCTTATTCATTTCATTGAGAATCATTTGTATTTGTTTTTATTTGTAAAACCTATTTTAGAAACACAATGTCCAATAAAAGAATAGTATATTCCGATCTTGACAAACAAGTATTTTTGGAGATTTTAAAAAAATATAAACATGTTATCGAAGCAAAAGGTACAAGCTCCTCCTCATTAAAAGAAAAATCAGAGGCTTGGGCACTAATTATGGAAGAATACAATAATTCTTCTTTAATTTCTACTAAGGTATTTATTATTTTTACTATACTTTTATAAATTTTTTAAAATAATACACATTTATAAAGACATATGTAATGTTACAGAGAGATGTACAACAATTAAGAAAATATTGGTCTAATCTTAAAACACTAAATAAAAATATATTGACAGCAGAAAAACAATCAAGATTCCTGACTGGAGGAGGACCAGAAAAAGAGATTAATGAAGAAGTTGATCCAAATGTTTTGGATATTGTTCCTGATTTAATGGCAACAGCAGCAACGATTGCTTCAAGTAATTTCTCTACGCTAGAATCCAAAGGTATTTAAAACATTTTTAGATAACATGCATAAATATTTTTTAATTTAAAAACATTATATTTGGTAAAAGAAATAAATAACTCGATATTTCAGATCGACAAAGAGAAGTTTTTAAAGCAGTACGACAGAATTCTTTCACGAAAATTGATTTCATTACTGAAGATTCACAAACCCAAAAATTATTAAGTACATGTGATGAATTGATATCTGACAGCAGTAAGTTAATTTAAACTAATAGTTTTATTTTAACTGTATAAATAAAATAATTATTTTATATTCTTTTTTGTATACAGAAAATAAAAAAAGAAATGATAATTTAGAGGCGAGTTTTAAAATTGATGATACGTCTTTTCTGAAAGAATCCAGTAATGAATCTGGTAAGATAAATATTCATTAAATATTAAAGTTTAATTAAAGTTTACTTATAATATGTATGCATATTATTAAAAATATATTTTAGATATATATATAGTTGAACAAGAAAATAAAGAAAATTCATTACATTTTGGAAAAAGCAAACATACAAATACCAAATCGATCTCAGCTACTCCAAAAAGACAAAAGACTGATAGAATAACTTTAGTTTGTGAAAAAGAAATGGAATTGGCAGATATAAAAATAAACCATGAAATTGAAATGTGTAAACTTAAAAAAGAAAGAGAAGAATTTATCAATCGTATTACGATAGAGAAGTTACTGTTAGAAAAAAAAGAATTACAAGAAAGAGTCAAATTAGCTAAATTTCGTGCTCAAAAGGAGATGTAAGTAATGACTCATCTAACAAATAACAAAAATTATTTCTAAATATCTTTTTAATTTCAGGGAAGGATATTATGTTCCAGATAATGAGCAAGAATAAATTATTCTATGTCGTTTTATTTTTAATTTTATACTTACATTTATCTTCGTGATATTATTTACATTTATTTTATGTTATGATATTTTATGTTATTTTATGTTATGTATCTATTTCTTTCAAAGAAAGGTTTTGTTTTTACAGTATTATATAAAGTTTAATAACTTATATTAAGCAAAAATAATTTATTTTTTTATATATATGTGATATAAATGTAATGTGTTGCAATATATATATTTTCCAAGAAGAAATGTTTAATAATTATATCAAAGAATAAAGCGATAAAATAAGATGAAGTATTTACTGTTTACTTTTTTATTTCTACATAAAATTTATGTTTTATATCAAAATTTATTTAAAGATCATTGGTAATACAATTATGATTTTCTGCGCATCCTGATAGTTATGAATAACTTAACGTACACATACACACGCGCGCACACACACACACATATATATTACGAACCATTTTTAAAGTTTTACGATAAGAAAAAAAATGTAATATAAATATTAATACATACTAAAATTAGGATAATTAGATTAAATTAATGAAATAATTCGCGAAGTATATTTTGTCTTACAATAAAACCATCTCCAGGTTGATATTGAGGTTCATTGTAATAAACTTCGTCATTCTCGATTTCATCAGGTTGTACAGGTTCTTCCGGAAAAATATCTTTGAAATGTAATGACAAATTATGTAAAATTGCGCAAGCCGATACGACTCCAGTGCACGTTAGAAGTTTTAAGGACAATCCTCTTGATAAACATGGAAATCGTCTCTTCCACACTCCAAATGTTCTCTCAACAATTATTCGCGTTCTTGAATGAATCTCATTATATCTGCAATAAAAAATATTTTTGTACATAAGCTCATTGTCATTTAAAATAAAATTTCTTTTAAATATATATTAGTTTTTTGCTACAATTTCATTTATTGACGACATAAAGTTTATTAAAATTTATCAATACTTTACCTCTGTTCTTCTTCGTTTCGTGGATTTCTGAATGGTGTTAAAAGAAATGTGAGAGCAGGATATCCAGCATCTCCAACTAACATTCCTGTTAATTCACGCTGTTGATATCTCATGTAAACTCTAGAATTTTGTAAAATTCTGCTATCATGTTGACTTCCTGGCCATTCTGGGACAAGGTCCATAAATTCCATTTGTGGTCCAACGATAGCCTTGTAAAAAAAGTAGTACAATAAAAAATAAAATAAAGTTAAGTAAAATAAATAACTTTTATTTATTTACTTGGACATTTAAAGAGAAATATCCCTTTCTATTCCTGTAAATCTCATTTATTCCTTTAAAATTATTGCCTAGTAATCTTATGTGAGTGCAATCTATTGCTCCATCAATAGATGGAAGTCCAATAGCACCATATCCAAATCCTAACTCTTTAAATAGTCTTCGATTTTCCTGTATAGCTGCTGGATTTGTCACAAATTTGACATAAGTATTTAGATAAGATGCTAATATAAGAGTTACTCTAAATACAATTCTACTAATTGTTGGTTGCGGTAATTCCATAAGATCTCCATTTACTTTCTAAAATATAAAATAATAGAATATAATTGTTAATTGCAAATTACATTTTTTTGTTCGAAGCAATTATGTGTTTTCTTTACACCAATTGATTCTTCTCATTATTTTGTACATAAAAGTATTAAGGTAAAATAATCGAAAAATGAATATTTTACAAGATATTTTACGGTATATGTAAAATTAAAAAATGATTTCAAGCCTCATAACTTGGAAAGTATTTAATGAAAACTAACATAATTGTAGTGTTTTGGAAAGCTCTTGAGATGAGCTACAAGAATATGCAAAAGCATATAAGGTGTCCCATTTAAAAAGTTGGAGCTGACCTTCACGTGACCTTCGGGTGGCTCTTCAAGATTAAACTAATGACACCATCATATGTCCCCCTTGAAACCATACAACTTTTGTCTGAACAATTTTTTTGTATTCGGCTTACCAACGGAGTTATTCAGGTGGCCTGTTTTAGATGCCTCACCCTGTATATATATATATATATATATATATATATATATATATATATATATATATTATATCAGATTACAAAAGCACAGTGCTACATAATTATATTAATAATTGGGTGTTATTGAATGGTAAGTATTAGTTGAACTAAATATATTCCTACTACCTAACCTCGAAATAAACACATGCAGTTTTTATTTTTGTTGTTTATTTATTCAGTAAACAAGCTGTTTTAGTTGGTTTGCCAACAAAGTCAATCAAAATCTCTATCTATTGATAAATTTGGATAAATATTTGTCTGCATGTAGTTCATGTTCTTTCAACAGGCGATTTCTGATTATATGAATACAAACTTCTATTATATGTTTATATATTACTTTTATATAGAATGTCTTATTCCTTTAGTCTTTCTAATGTATAATATAATGTTATATAATTTCATACATATATTTTATTACAGATTTATCAAAGTACTCACGTATCATAATAAAAGTTTTAGACGAAACTGAAGAATAACCAATTACTATAGAAAATAAAAATAAGTTGTATTTATATGCATTAATTAAATTACAGCGTTTAATATAAGTTGTTTATTATATTACATATATATTTACTTTTTTTAATTATATATGCATATAAAAATATAATATATATTGTATGCACATACATTTAATTTTAAATAAGAAGTTATATTAAAAAGAAGTTAAATATTAATAATATTGTGTATTAATTTTTCATACAAAATGCCTTATGTTTACTGAAAAAATATACTAAATTTAAAAAAATAATTGATTCAATATTTATAAGAAAATATTTATTTAAATTAAGAAAATATTTATTTAAATAATTGATTTCAATATTTACAAGAAAATATTTATTTATATTAAGCAAAAATATATTTGAATCAGCAAAATATACATGTATATTTTAATGATTCAAATATATTTTGGTTTAATATAAATAAATATTTTCTTGCAAATATTGAAATCAATTATTTTTTTAGATTTAGTATATTCTTTCAGTGTTCCAAATACTATTCCCATTGAATTCATAAAGTTTAAATTTATGGAAATGGAAAAATACTATATGAATACTTTATAAATATTATATAAATACTATATGAATACTATATGAATACTATATGAATACTTTAAGAAGTTCTCAAGAATTCCAATCATGGTGCATGTAACTTCCACAATCATTCTTATTGTATTCATCTATGAATTCCTAAAGAATTATAATTTAAAAAAGAGAAAACTTAAAGAATACTGTTAGAATTCACTGTGTTATCTGGGTCCTGACCCATAATTTTTTGGTATATCATTTTTAAGGTATTAAGGCACCTTTTAAGCAAAAAAAATCGATTTTTTCAAAATCCTAGAGTGGCTTAACCCCTTAATCGGTTTTAATCGACCATTTTCGGCAGGGAAACAAATACTTATAATGCAGCGAACTCGTATAGTGTTAAGTTTACCAAAAATGGTAAAAGATATTATATTAAGTTTACTAAAAATGACAAAAGTTTTTATTGAAAAGTATCAATTATAATTACGAATGTAAGTAATGAAAAATTAACCATTTTTTTTAAACATTTACAACAGTATCCGGACAAAATGTAATAATTATTAATTGTGAACTGTTATAATTACACATAGTAGAATATGTAAAATTATTTATCAGTTCATTTATTAAGTAAATATTCTTCTCAATGACAAAAGATCTGTACATTCCATATAAATATATAAAAATTCGATTGTACACAAATTTCAGATATTTCCAATTTTATACATAATAATGAAAGGACATAATGCTAAAAATTATATAGATGTAATAAGAAAAATTATAAATATTGTAAAAATTAAACTTGACATAACAATATCTCCATAAACTTGCATAAGACATTAAAAAACTTGGGTAATATCGAAATGTAACACATTCAACAATGACATAGGTAACAAATACTGTTCGCTAAAAGATAAAAAACATACATCAGTCAGCAGACAATATGACAAGGTGACAATAAACGTCGAGTAAGCCTGTCAAAAGCATTGATGAAAAATTGATGATAAATCAATTGATGATAATTGATTTTATAAACCTGCTCTTGTTGCATCAATCTGTCTGTTATGCATTCGAGAATTTAATAGGTTCAGAATATGACAATCTTATGCCACAGAGTTCTGTGGTTAATAATTTTACTCTACATGGTTAGCTGGAACAAAAAAATTAATCTAAAGAAAGTATCGGTCCAACAACTTCTTTAATTACAGATCTTTAATTACAGATCAATCTTTAATTACAGATTACATAGATACATAAGTCCATATTCTGAATCCTCTTTTACCGATAAAAGAGTGTGACGTCCCGCCATCTTAAAAATTACTAGATTTAGTTATTATTCGCTTACGCATCTTGTTTCTTTAGTATAACCATGAAGTAAGAACGAATATTCGATTTTATTACTTATACCAATTTTATTCACTATTATCATTAATTTTAACTTCAATATACGCATATATGAATTCTAACACTTGAAATATTGATTATAACACTTGCTTACCGTTCCTATTCTACACGGTTATTTAATCTGCTAATTAACTATGTACTCCTTAATCGATATATAATAAGGACTTTTTATATATTAAATTTAAAATTTAGAATTTATTCTAAATTTAGAAAATTTAGAATAAATTTAAAATTTAGATTTTAAATAAATGCGACCGAAATAAATAATTTAAGTAAATAAGGTATTTCAAGGAACTATGGGATTAATTTTAAATGAATAACTACCAAATTATTTCAACTCTTTAAAATGCTTTATTTAAAATTTATTATGAATCACGACCAGTGTAAATAACTTCCTTTATATGCTGTAATTTAAATTCGATTATTCTACCTAAATTGAGCTATATTTCTAAATCTTTTCTAAAATATAAGGAAAGGGAATTATACATATATATAATGATTCTATAATCCTAATACCAATAGTGATAGATATTAATATTAAAATTAAGAGTGCATAGCTTTTGCGTGAGGTGATCAAAGAGGAAGTCATAAATATATCGAGCATTGATTTCTCAGAGATGTCGACCGACACCTCCGATGAAATTCACGCATTACTCTTTGATCACTGCCGCACTTCTGTGAAAAGATATTTATCAAAACAATTGATAAGAAATTCGGTGGTGCTTCCGAGTATGACGTGGTCTGATGAAAAAAATCACCTTACTCGAGGATTCCTACAGCGAAAGATCATGCAAGGAACAAAGGAATTACCAGTATATAAACCTCGGATTTCGGGCGCGATCAGTAATAATAATTAGTCAGTAGAAAAGACTTGCTGTTAGTCGCTTTTGTCAGTGTTACTTCGTCGCTATTACTTTTATATTCTTGCTATTCGTTAATCATAACTAAACTATTACTTTTGTATCAATTTGCTCATTCGGTCAAATTCAAATAAAAGAATTATAATTGTGCATATTTACTGTGTCAATTTTTGGAGAAACCCAGACCTTGCGTATACGAAGGCGACCAAGATCAGCAGAAATCCACCTCTGAGTGGTAAGTACCAGTTTCCTTTACACCCTTATTTTATTCTCGCGTTTTCAAACTCAATTGTTCGTGAAATAAGATTCACCTTCCTTGCATTCACCACATTTCCTGAAATAAGATATCAAGGATTAAATAAATAACAACCCACAAGGCACAAAATACTAAAAGACGACGAAAAGATGTCTTTACTAAGTCGACTTTTTTGGACATGGCGAAAAAGACGTCTTATAGATGTCTTTTCATCATGTCGAAAAGACGTCCTTTCGTCGACCTTTTAAAGTCTAGAATTTGTACATACGTCCAAACCCAGACAACACAGGACATTCTATGGACATTTATTTTATGTCCATTTTACGTCCGTACGTCCATGGACATAAAATAAACGTCCATCGTACATCCGATTTAAGACATCCGTTAACGATCAATATTTGGACGTCCACAATTTGGATGTCCGGTCTTGGAGGTCAAAGTTTCTCGCAAGCATGTATTAGTTCGTTCATTTACCGCTACGCGACATGCGATGCGCTATCTTTCTCGTATTTAAATTTCAGTTATGAGAATTATATAAAGTTTGCAAAAGATAACAAATAAGATTAAAAATGTATTGTTCAATTTAATTTCTGATCTAAAGCACGGGTTTCAGATATTAAATTGATTTTATAAGTCGGACAAGTAAATGTCCGGCGAATAAACGAAAATAATTTTTTATTATGTATTTAAGATGTAAAGTGCAATATGCAAGTGTTACGTCCAGACCCGAGGAAGGATGGGCCGAAGGAAGGGCGTAACACTTGTATCCCGAGAACAGGTGCCTTAAGGACAAGTGTCTCGGGTCGAGCGAGTTAGCGGGAGAGCCAAAGATAGGTCAACGACCACAAGGGTCGATTTTACTCTATTTTTGGTCCGAATGCCCGCTCGACGGTCCCCTTTTTGGTAAAGGTACTTAATCCTTTTTACCCGGAACGGGACCAAGTGCGATTCAGGAGCGTGGGTGATGAGGGGGAATTGATTAAGTTGGATTTAAAAGAAATAAAATTAATTAGATTTATTGTACATTATAAAAAGATAAAACTTACATAAACATTTTAATTAGTTACTACTCTAGCACAATATTAAGTGTGATTGTTTGTATGTTTGTGGGTACATTAAGCGTGATTGTGTGTGTATGTGTGGGTGTATGCGAGACGGGGTGAGGTTGGTCGGAATCTGGAGGATATCTTTCCCGGAAGAATTCTACGGGAATAGCGATAGGGTAATGGGTGAAGGGAATAAAACAGGGGATGCAGGTGTCAGAAGGGGCAGTCCGGAGAAAAGCTTTGAGGGTAGGTATATGAATAGGACCAGGGCCCAAGATGAATTGATCCGGGAGGATGAGAGTACGGAGGATAAGTTGAGCTGAGAATTTCGGAGACGATCCGATCACTAAGATCGATGTCGGAGTAAATAGGGGGAGGAAGAGGAGGAGGAGACAATAGATGAGGATCTGGGACTGGCGAGTGGAGTGGAGAAGGAGAAGGTGATAATTGTGGAAAATCAGGTTGTGTGTCACACACTGGGGAATAGCTTGGAGGAAGAGTTCCCGGAGACAGGTACGGGGAGTAATTAGAGGAAGGAGTGCGAGGGGGCGGATGTGAGGAGTCTCGCGTGTCTCCTTGAAAACTATTTAGAAAGATCCGCGTAATAGGGAGATCCGTGTTTATTTGATTTAAGTCTAATGCAAATGAAGAGTCGGCCGCCGCCCAAGCCAGCAGTCGGCGGGTACGTCGATTACGGCGGTATCGAAAGCGCTTTGCGTGAATTCTAACGGATCTCCTCGAAGGTTCCACTAGGGAAGCGAATATTATCAATAAGGGAAGATGGGTGAAGAGGAACTTAATAAATAAAAAAAATAAGACTTACTACTTAAAAGGCGTGGATAAATCTGGATATGAATTATTGCTGGACCCCCTCGGCGTTGAGGATGGCGAGATATTAGCTGAATTGATAGTTGTTGAAGAGGGTGGTTGCTGCTGGGCCCCCTTGGTGTAGGTTTTTGCACTGACTCGATAAGCAAATATACAGGGTGGGGCATTTATCTTGAGACAAGATAATATCTCGATTGGAGTCGATTATTTTGAAAAAAGTTTTAGACAAAAGTTGTATGGTTTCAAGGGGGACATAAGATGGTGTTATTAGTTTGATCTTGAAGAGCCACCTGAAGGACACGCGAAGGTCAGCTCCAACTTTTTAAATGGGACACCCTATATGCTTTTGCATATTCTTGTAGCTCATCTCAAGAGCTTTCCAAAACACTATAATTAAGTTAGTTTTCATTAAGTACTTTCCAAGTTATGAGGCTTGAAATCATTTTTTAATTTTACATAAACCGTAAAATATCTTGTAAAATATTCATTTTTCGATTATTTTACCTTAATACTTTTATGTACAAAATAATGAGAGGAATCAATTGGTGTAAAGAAAAGACATAGTTATTTTTAAGAAAAAATATGTAATTATTAATTGCAAATTACATTTTTTTTTTCGAAACAACTATGAGTTTTCTTTACACCAATTGATTTTTCTCATTATTTTGTACATAAAAGTATTAAGGTAAAATAATCGAAAAATGAATATTTTACAAGATATTTTACGGTTTATGTAAAATTAAAAAATGATTTCAAGCCTCATAACTTGGAAAGTACTTAATGAAAACTAACTTAATTATAGTGTTTTGGAAAGCTCTTGAGATGAGCTACAAGAATATGCAAAAGCATATAGGGTGTCCCATTTAAAAAGTTGGAGCTGACCTTCGCGTGTCCTTCAGGTGGCTCTTCAAGATCAAACTAATGACACCATTTTATGTCCCCCTTGAAACCATACAACTTTTGTCTAAAACTTTTTTCAAAATAATCGACTCCAATCGAGATATTATCTTGTCTCAAGATAAATGCCCCACCCTGTATAACCGAGCAACTACGTAAATATACAGGGTCTACCAAAAGTGTGGAAACCCCTAAATATCTCGGAAAATATACGTTTTACAGAAAAGTGTTTCCAACAAAAGTTGTAGGGTTTAAGAAGATCTATATACTGATTCTATCAGTTTGACCTTGGATGGCGTCGTCAAGGTCAGGTCAAGGTCACATTGACTTTTTTAAATGACACCCCCTACATTTGATTGCATATTCTTATAGCTTAATTCAAGAGCTTTCCAAAACACTATAATAATGTTCATTTTTATTAAGTACTTTGCGAGTTATGAGGGTTGAATGATAGAGTAGCGCCGGTATTAACATTATCCAAGGTGTACTACATGGAGGTTACTCGCTCGGATTTGCATCTGTTGTGTGTGTGATCCAGCTAACTAAGGCAAGATCGGTCGTGGATCCAGTCAGCAAAAGCAAAGACCCAACCAAATTACAATCGAGCATTTAAAGACCTGGAAAGCAATCGACATAGTAAACAGTAAATAAATTTGTGGATGCTCATTTATCATAATAATTGTTCGAAATGTGTGCGTGTGCGTGCGTGCGGTGCGTGTATACAGAGATCAGGTTAGGTTGCACCAAACGATTGCAAATGTGTTTCAATGTGTTAAAGTAAATGCTGAAAGTGGCTGCCATTTACTTCCTGACAATATGCTAATCTTTGGTAGAATGTAGAAATGACTTTACGATTCGTTTCAAAAGGTATCAAAGCCATTTCATCCCTTATTCGCTGTATCAATTCGTGAATGGTTTTAGGTTTTGTTCTGTAAACCTTACTCTTCAGATATCCCCATAGATAATAATCAAGAGGAGTTAGATCTGGTGACCGAGGTGGCCAATCCTCTCCTCCCTCATTTCCGTTCCTTCTTCCTATCCACCGTAGCGGAAAAGTCTCATTTAAAATACGACGTGGTCCTGCACCAAAATGAGCAGGAGCTCCATCATGCTGAAACCATATTTCTTGGAAATTATTTGGAAAAGTATTCTGTATGGCTGGAATTATTTGATCAACAAGTAATCTCTCATACCTTTGAGCGTTCAAATATTCTTCAAAAAAAAACGGCCCTATTAAATAGCCATCTATTATTCCGCACCATACATTTATTTTTTGTGGATGTTGTGTGTGAGTTTCCCGCACCCAATTCGGATTCTCATCTGACCAGAAACGAAAATTTTGATTATTAACTTCTCCCGTTAAGGTAAAAGTTGCCTCGTCTGTGAAAACAATTTGATAAGGGAAGATGGGCCGGACATCTATTAGTGCCATCATTCTTTCACAGAAATGTATACGACGCTCCTCATCTCCGTTTTGCAATTCTTGAACGTATTGCAATTTATATGGATGGAACTTGTTCTTCTTTAAAATTCTCCAAACCGACATGGGAGCAATATCGTGAGTTTGAGCGACTCTCTGAACACTAGAATTGGGATCTTCAATAAATGTCTGCAGAACATCAAGTTGTTTTTCTTCGTTGGTTGCAGACAATGGTCTTCCTGACTTAGAGCGATTTCTTACGCTACCAGTTTGTCTAAAACGTTCTATTGTTTTTAACACAGTGGACTTATTAATTCGACGGTTCGGATACGTGTCATTAAATAATCGAACGACATCAGAGAACGATCTTTCGTTATCACCCCATCCACGCATCATGAGGATAGTGATTCTTTCACGTTCCGACAAGTCGCCAGCCATTTTTAAAACGTTTAATTTTAATTAATCGTACGTTGTATTTGGACGATAACAATTAATTTCTGCTTGCTCAAAGCTGAAGTTAGAAGGTGCTCGTTCTTTGATAGCTTTATACATTCTTAGTTGAATTTTAAATGCGAGTTAGACTGCATGTAGTGCGTCACATAGCGGTAAATGAAGGAACTAACGAGACGTTTCATACACGTTTTATGGAGCAATTTTTTGGCAATTTGACTTCAGCGAAATATGAGGATATGTTGAGGAATCGATCTTGCCTTAGTTAGCTGGATCACACACACAACAGATGCAAATCCGAGCGAGTAACCTCCATGTAGTACACCTTGGATAATGTTAATACCGGCGCTACTCTATCATTCAACCCTCATAACTCGCAAAGTACTTAATAAAAATGAACATTATTATAGTGTTTTGGAAAGCTCTTGAATTAAGCTATAAGAATATGCAATCAAATGTAGGGGGTGTCATTTAAAAAAGTCAATGTGACCTTGACCTGACCTTGACGACGCCATCCAAGGTCAAACTGATAGAATCAGTATATAGATCTTCCTAAACCCTACAACTTTTGTTGGAAACACTTTTCTGTAAAACGTATATTTTCCGAGATATTTAGGGGTTTCCACACTTTTGGTAGACCCTGTATAACTGAGCAAATAGGTGAACTAGCAACCGCAGAAAGAATGAATGTATGTCTGACTGACTGTGTTTTTGAGTGTCGATTTGTCCAAAGTTCGCACTTATATATCGTTTTGGATTACCCTCTGCCATCGTGAGGAATAAGGGAAGTTGACGAATAGAAACCCTCGTTAGATTTTCGTGGTCTCCTTCCTGTCCCTACTTATGAACATTTTAAAACAAATGCAACAAATCAGAATTTAATTACATTTGTCCGCGAAGGAGAGCATCTTCCAAAACGGGGAACTTAGGATTCTCAGTATCGGAAGTGGTGATAATTTATGCTTTGTAAGATGCATCTGTTGGAGATAAGGGGATGACTTTTACTACCCCCTTGATATAAAACGGGTGCTTGTCGCGACATTCGCTCACTCACGTTTTGTAAATAGTTTTCTTTATTTTCTGTAGCTTGTTTGAATTTTGTGAGTTTTTTTTAGTGATCAGAAAATATCAAATTCGTCTAACTGATTACCGCCTTATTTAGCCAGATGCTACTTTTATCAGTCCGTGAATATCTGATTGTTATTCTGGAGTATTTACTGAGAATCCTACTTCAATTTAACTATCATTAACGATTTTCGGAAGTCGTGCACATGTGCACCAGATAAGGAAAAGAAAAGAATCGTGAGCTCCTCTGGACGTAACACAAGTATAAATTATAAATAAAATTTTTATACAAAATTTTTATGTAAAATTTTATATGAAATAGATAAATTATATTATTATTTAGGGATTGAAATATATATGTTTCATTTAAAAATTATGATATGATTTAGTCGTCTTTTAGTCATCTTTCAGTCATTTTTAGGTTTGACAGATTAGTGACTAAATTCGGGTCATGAGTCGACTTTTAGTCGACTTTTCGTCGATTATTGTCTCTAACTAAAAGACGTCTTTGACGAAAATATGTCCAGTTTTAGTCGTCTTTTAGACGTCTTTGTGCCCTGTGGGAATACTGTCAAGCACTAGCACGCTGCTGATAGTATTCCTTTTCCTACCTAACCTAAAGGTTGCAATAACTTATCATTTTATTTTGGCAAGCGTCAAGGTAATTATTAATCAAAATCCCTAATACAGCTCTCATCCGTTAAGCGTCGGGTGCTCCTTTCCCTTAGGATCTCTCCAAGTATCCTCTGTCATGCTGGGAACGTCTATACTCTCCCATTTTTATTCCAAAAAAATTCATTACCAGCTCTAGCCGACCCCAGATTTCCATCGTCTCCGGGCATCCACTGTCATGCCGGAGGCATTCAACTTCCTAAATTAATTCGTTAATCGACGTTTCACGGAATGTATTAAACGAAATTTGGATTGATACAATCTACTGTTACCAACACAAACGTCTTTCCTTATACAGGGATACAGCATCTTCGCGGTGCCGTCCGAAAATCTTCTTGTCCTTTCTCCCATTTTTCCGTCGCTTCCGGGCATCCTCTGCCATGCCGGATGCATTCTAATTTCCTTACCCTTATGCAAATTCCGTTATCATAACGTTACTCTGCCTTAAAGTCCCGTCGTCTCCGAGCATCCACTATCATGCCGGAAACATCCACATTCTTATAATTTATTCCTTTCTTGACGTTTCAGTTGAACTAAAATCACAAGAATTAACTGCACAATTTAATAAATTGCGCTGACGCTGATCCAGATAATAATAATAACAATAACAAAAATAAATACATACTAATTTCCTCAATCAATACTGACATCAATTCCTTAGATGGTGAATTCACAATTAAAATTTAAAAAAAAGCATAGATCAGGTAAAATAACTCGTGAATATCGCGATATTTCTCGATTCCGTCGAAAAAGAAGATAAATCGAAATAAAAGATTAAAATCAAACTCAAAACCTAATTACGTCAAATCAGACACAAGGGTTTTCCTTCCAGAAAGTTTTATATCCGCTCTAAAGTTTAAAGCTAAATTTCTCTTTTATTTACCGGAAAATTTTACTTCGCGGAAATTTCGTCAAGCAATTACCACAAACGTAGAATTTGACTCTTTTTATAATTATTACTTGGAGATTATCAAATATAAAGATACTATCGAAAGCCCTTCCTCAAAACCAGCCGATCTAATAACTCAATTAAAATCTCAGTTACCGGAAAATCAGTGTGAGATAGAGAATTATTTACAGACTCTCCAATGAAGCCTTCGTGCGACGATAAAGATTTTTTCACCCTAACAGCCAATGAACAAGTTCAAATCCTTGATATACTATTGGAATTCATAGATCAATATATCGCAGATGATATTGATATTGATCAACTAATGGAATTAATAGAGAATTTCGAAATTCCATTTTAATAGATACTTATTACACACGCATTTCAAATAATCCCATCTCATTTAATCAATTTATCCTATTATAGAGTTTCGCGGCTTCCCAATTCTTCCGTAATCGATAAGTCAGATCCTCGCTCTCGGCATCCCCAAGATATGCCGACGTAAGCAGGTTGCCTTGAAAATAAAGAGAGCGCACTTTACTCTAGAACTTATGGCCGCTCCCTAATAACTTTGTACCGCGCACATGCGCACTAGCCCTAACGAATAAGAATATGTTGTTAGAGAGTCATATCTATATATAAATATATGCTGTGTTCTTCTCCAAAGATTAATTAAGTTAAGTCGTATATAAGTTGGTGAGAATAAAGACTGAATTTTATACCAAAAAGGCATCCTTGTCTCGACCCAACCAATATACCTAGGGTAAAGCACTAACCTACGCCACATAAATTGGTAACCCCGATGTGATACGAGCATGGGAAACACAGAAAAAACAGCGTGCAATCACTACTGCGCATAACGTCCACAGCGGAAAACATCTTAAAGAAACAATAAGATGCCGATAGATAGATCACCTACAAGAGGACCCGAGGTAGAGAACGTGCACCTGCTAGTCGTTTCAGCGGCGATCAGTCACTTTAGAGAGACAGTTCCAATGGAGGAGTTTCGCTAATATTCTCTCGTCATGTGGAACTGCCGCCATTTTATCAAGCCGATCCACGCTTATGGTTTGCCCAGGTAGATCTAGTATTTGCCAATTTCAATATAACTTCAGACACAACAAGATTCAGGTATGTCGCCACACAATTATCCGGAGAAGCACTACGTAGCGTGTCAGACCTCGTCCTTAATCCGCCAACCAAAAATAAATACGAGAATATTAAGCGACGTGTTATTTCCGCATACGACGAGGGAGACGAAGCACGTCTCCGCCGACTACTCCGCGGACACGAGATGCGAAATGAAAAACCAACAGCTTACCTCCACCGTCTGCGAACTCTCGCCAGAAACCAGTGTGGAGACGCCGTTATACGTTCATTATTCTTTGAACAGCTGCCAGACCCCCACACGAGCAATACTCGCAATTTCAGACACAAGTGATCTTTAACGCTTGGCGGAGATGGCTGACAAGGCACTTGACGTAATAAGGCCTACGGTAGCAGCAACCCAGATTGTCCCTGCGAAAAGCTCAAGAGCGCATGAGAACTCAGGTACGCAACCCACATTAGAAGAGTCACTTAATGCGCTAACTTTGCAGGTTGCCAAAATACAGAAGCAATTAAATCGCACCAAACGATTTCGTTGCTCTCGAAATAGAGGAAGAAAGATTCACACTAGAGCCATCACTCCTACGCCAGACTATGCAAACAAATCTGAAATGTGCTACTACCACAATAGGTTTGGGCTAGTGCGAGAAAGTGCCAAACTCCTTGCTCATGGTCCGCAGGAGCCAAGTCGCAACAGGAAAACCAATAAAGTCTCCGTATATAGAGGCGGCTAAGGGGATTAACGGAACATCAAATCGCCTCGTAATTTTCAATCAAAACTCAAGACTGAACTTTTTGGTGGACACAGGTGCAGATGTCTCGGTACTCCCTAAATCCACTGCAAAGAAGCAACCTACTCGCAGCAAGTACAAAATTTATGCAGCCAACGACAGTGCCATTCCTACCTACGGAGAAGTCAGGTTAAGACTTAACCTTAAACTGCGCAGAGATTTCGATTGGCAGTTTATTATAGCGGATGTACAACAGCCAATATTGGATGCCGATTTTTTGAAACATTTTAAACTACTCGTCGCTCTCGACAACCGTCGATTAATTGACTCGGAGACTGAGCTATATATACTGGGAGCAATCACAACGTGCAGCACTCTAAACCTAACGAAAATCAGTCACAACAATTGTTTTAAAAGCATTCTGCAAGAATTTGATGAAGTCGCACGTCCAATCAGAAGCCTAGAATCCAAATACGGTGTACAGCATCAAATAATTACTACCGGACATCCAATAGCAGAGCGTGCTAGACGTCTATCGCCAAACCGTTACAAAGCAGCTCGCGCTGAATTTCAAAGTCTCATCCAGCAGGGCATCTGTGAGCCATCCTCAAGCCCATGGGCCTCTTCATTACATATGGTCAGGAAAGCTCATGGAACCTGGAGACTGTGCGGTGATTATCGACGGTTAAACAAAATCACAACACCTGACAGATACCCGGTTCCTCATTTACACGACTTCACACATCGCCTGCATGGATGTAAAATTTTTACGATGCTAGATCTAAACAAAGCATTCCACCAAATTCCGGTAGCACCAGAAGACAGACCAAAGACTGCCGTCATCACCCCATTTGATCTTTCAGTTCAACAGAATGATCTTTGGCTTGTGCAATGCTACGCAAACATTCCAGCGCCTAATGGATATCGTACTCCGAGGAATAGACTACACATTTTGTTATATCGATGACATCCTAATTGCATCCACTACACCAGAGCAACACGCAATACATGTACGCGAAATTTTATCACGACTGCAGCAACACGGATTATCAATCAACGTGGAGAAATGTACCTTCGGAGCAGAGAAAGTCCGTTACTTGGGATACATAATCAATAAGGATGGGATCGCCCCTCTCCAGGATCGCATAGTCGCAATCAAAAACTACCAAAAGCCCAACACAGTGAAGAAACTACGTAGATTTCTTGGTTTCATCAATTTTTATCGCCAAATGCTTAAAGGTGCAGCACTTTATCAAGCACAACTTCATAAGCTCGCGAATGTTACAGGAAAAGGTGACAAACAGAAGATATCCTGGACACCACAGACGCAAGAGGCTTTTGAACAATGTAAGAGACAACTGGAAGAAGCCACCCTCCTTGCGCAAAAGAAGGAGCACCACTAATTTTATAAACAGACGCCTCAGATACGGCGATCGGTGCCGCCCGCGCAATTTCAAGGAGATAAGTACGTACCTTTGAGCTTCTTTTTGCAAAAATTAACAGAAACACAAAAGAATTACAGTACCTATGATCGTGAGCTTCTAGCAATTTACAAAGCCTTAAAGTATTTCCGCCATCTTGTAGAAGGTCGTGAATGCATCATAGCAACGGATCATAAGCCATTAATATATGTCTTCCATCAAAGATCGGAGCGAACATCTCCGAGACAGTTGTGACAATTAGATTACATTACTCAATTTACTACTCACCTAATTCACCTACCTGGGGACAAAAATACGGTTGCAGATGCGTTGTCCCGCATCCAAGAGATATCCATGCCAGTAATCGTTTCAACTGAGGACATCGCACGCGAGCAATTAGAAGATGAAGAACTTCAAGACCTTATAACAACATCAACATCAAACCTACAGCTACGCAAACTACGTTTGGACGACTCCGAACACACTATATATTGTGATGTTTCCACTAGAGAAATACATACCTCGAATTCTACGTCGCAGCATATATAACACCGTACATCGCTTATCGCATCCAGGAGTTTGAGCCATCAAGGAGTTAATTGTGTGTCGGTTTATCTGGCCGGGTCTCAACAAAGACATCGCAGAATGTGAAGTCATGCGTGGCATGCCAGCGCGCGAAGATCCAGAGGCATAATAGAAACCTTCCGGAACACATCCGAATTCCGGATAGCAGATTTCAGGTACACCTCGACATCATTGGTCCACTGCCACTGTCTCACGGATACCAATACTGTCTGACCGCAATAGACAGATTTACCAGGTGGCCAGAAGCCATCCCTATCAGAGACACTAATGCAGACACCATTGTAAACGCATTCTACGCAAATTGGATTTCCCGTTTTGGCGTCCCAGCAATTGTGACCACAGATCGTGGTTCTCAATTTGAATCTAGAATGTTTCAGGCTCTCATTCGGTTGATAGGTGCACGTAGAACCAGGACCACAGCTTACCATCCAATGGTATGGTGGAGCGATTCCATCGTTCTCTCAAATCAGCCATCCGCTGTCACGCAACTATCGAATGGATAGACATCCTTCCTACGGTCCTGTTAGGCTTGCGAGCTAGCGTGAAGGAGGACTTAAAAACTAGCGCAGCAGAGCTAGTCTATGGAACCTCCATCCGCTTCCCAGGAGAATTTTTTATAGACGAGGATTCTCCAGAAGACCCACAAATATTTATCGAGAAATTACGCGAACGCATGCGTAAGATACGTCCCACACCAGCAACACATCACATTAATTCAAAGGTATTTAATTACAAAGATCTTTTCACTTGTTCACATGCATTTGTTCGAGTAGATGAAGTCAAAAGGCCTCTCGATTGTCCGAAGGCCCTTATGAGATTGTGGAAAGATTATCTGACCGAGTCTTCAAACTCAATATAAAAGGAGAACAAGTAACAATTTCAACCGAAAGACTGAAACCGGCATATCAAGAAATAATACCTGCAGAAGATACCACGCAGCATACATCAGCTCAGCAGCCTTTGAAATATACCCTCCAACGAAGAAAAAGGTCACTTTCACATCCTAGACAAGTCTAAAGGAGGAGTACTATGGCCGCTCCCTAGTAACTTTGTACCGCGCACATGCGCACTAGCCCTAACGAATAAGAATATGTTGTTAGAGAGTCATATTTATATATAGATATATGCTGTGTTCTTCTCCAAAGATTAGTTAAGTTAAGTCGTATGTAAGTTGGTGAGAATAAAGACTGAATTTTATACCAAAAAAGCATCCTTGTTCGACCCAACCAAACGATATACTTAGGCCCGGTTTCACCAACGTGATTTAATCTAATCGGTCGATTAAATTGGTCATCAGAATTGCCAATAACAAGACTTTAAAAACGAACGTCGCCATCCACGGATCTTGCTTCACAGAAAGAAAATAGGTTACGATCAGTTTTATTATGTTCAGCAGTTGGCAACTCTGACAGTTAATCGACCGATTAGATTAAATCACGTTGGTGAAACCGGGCCTTAGGGTAAAGCACTAACCTACACCACAAACTGAGGTATATAGGGAAAAAATAAGTCACTGAGACGTGACAAAATGATTCAGAATATAAACCATAAATTTTTTAAAAATATTAGCTTTTATGAGAATGCTGGGTACTCTGATATATTTCTATATATCTATTTTCCATTTAGTTCTATCTTCTTTACTTTCCTTATGCTTTTTTTATCTTCTTTATATAAATTTCATTCTTTAATTAACGATGATGACAAATTGATTCTGAACGAAGAACGATATCATTAAATAATATTCATGAAAACAAAATATTAAAAAATTGTAATTATTGAGTTACATATAATAATAATTTATTTACTCACATATGCATATAATACCATTGTTTTTCACTTTGCTCATCTTTATGCACTTTATGTTTTCATATATTTGTGTCAGTTTTATTTTATTTCAATGCCGCAATGTATTTTGCATTTACATTTAAAAAACATTACTATCATAAATATTTACTACACACACACACACACACACACACAACACACACACACGCACACGCACACGCACACACACACACACACACATATATATAAATGTCAAAAATATCAAAAAATGTCAAATAATTTACACAAGTTCTTCTGCCGTTGATAGCACCGGGCGTTTTAATCTCTGTCCACGCTGCCAGATGACTTCGTCGATTTACATAAGTTGACAGACTACTACTTGAACAGTGTAAAGCGTCGTCTACAATGGCAGTAGGATTAAAAGTGCATTTTCACGTGCCACTGAAACTGATTGACATTTGAGCGACAAAAATGATCACGACTTTTGTCGCTAAACTATTACAGCGGCAACTTGTGCACAAAGTGAAAAAAGATTGCAGCGATAAAATTCTGCTGTAGAAAGCAATAATCCCAGCAAACACAGAATATTGCGGCAATATTACAACATTGCAGCAATGTTGCGGCAATGTAATAGCTGTAATATTTTGGTTTGCTGGGATGATAGCTTCTAAAAGAAGAAAATATTATAATTGAATATCAAATTGTAATAAAATAATTCGACGAAAACGTCAAATACAATTTGAAAATGATATCGTTTTTGTTATATTACTATCGACATATCAGAAACAAAAAAGACATTATTGAAAAAAAAAATTTTGGGTCGCACCACTTTTTCAAAATCATAATCAATATGGATTTTACAAAGCTATTTTACCGAATATGAGATTAGAAAGTGCAAGATTGGGGATTGCCCGATTAGACACAGTACGAATAAACACAGCCAATTATATCGACCGATGCCTAGGGTAACCAGCACGATCAAGCACAATTAGCCAATCAAAGCCAGTTGTGTCCAATTGTACTGTGTCTAATTGGAGGTGTCTTGCAAGATTTCTGAATTATTTTCATATGTCATCAACGCAACTGGAAAATTTATTACATTTTTATTTTAGTACATACAATTAATACAGCACGGCAGCATTGTTAGCAATGTATCAGCGTTTGACACATCGTTTGAGCGATAATGCTTTGTAATTGAACCGATCTAAACTATAAAATTGTAGCTGCTGAATTAAGGCCTTTGCACGTACAAAAATTTTAGTCGTAACCGTAAGATCGTAAGAAAACTGACCAATCACAGTTGATTATTCTTTTATCGCAGAAAGAATACTCGACTATGATTTATTAGTTTTCTTACGACCTTACGGTTACGACTAAAATTTTTGTACGTGCAAAGGCCTTTATGAGCGATAAATCTGTCGCTTCAACTATTTGTTCCAGCGGTATGTGAAAATGCACCTTGATGGATTAAAGCTGTAACTCAAGAAATAAACCAATCACAGTCGAATATTTTTTTGATGCTTGACTGTGATTGGTCAATTTCTTAAGTTACTGCTTTAATCCATTAATCCTACTGCCATTGTAGACGACGTGTAAAGGCTATAGGCCGCAGCACACACTTTTGCATAAGCGTATAACCATAAGCATAAGGAAATTGATTGGTCCTCAAGTATATACATAAGAAAATGAACCAATCAATTTTCTTATGTTTATGGTTATGCGCTTATGCAAAAGTTTGTGCTGCGGCTTTAAGGTGGAAGCACATAAAATTGCAGAAGCACATAACCATAAGAAAATTGATTGGTTTATTTTCTTATGCATATATTTGTGGACCAATCAAATTCCTTATGCTTATGGTTATGTGCCTATACAATTTTATGTGCTTTAAGGTTTAGGGCCTATCCAGACAAACTTGCATAGGTGCATATGCATAACATAAGACCATATGGACCAATGAGCATCAAGTATTATGTTATGTAAGTCAATATAGCGATTTAATACTCGATGCTCATTGATCCATATGGTCTTATGTTATGCATATGCACCTATGCAAGTTTGTCTGGATAGGCCCTTATAGCACACACTTTCCATAAGACATAACAGTAAGGTTTCGACCAATCGCTCAATTTGGTTACGGACAGTCAAATTGAGCAACGCGATTGGTCGAAACCTTACTGTTATGCTTATGAAAAGTGTGTGCTATAGCCTTTAAGCCTTGTTTACATTGGACGTAGGACGTAACGTAGACATAGACGTAGACGTAGACGCAGACGTAGAAATTCTTCGTGGTTAACATTGAAGTACTTTTCAGTATGTTCGACTAATGATCGTGGTCCTTATAACCAATCATAGAGCTGCATCCTTAACCTTACTTTTATTTCGAAAGTTTATTGTGTTTGTTTTGCGAGTATCAGTGATTGTATTTTCGAATACGAAGTAAAAAAGATGAGCGAAGAATTAGATCGTCGGTTAATTTTAATGGTGGAGAGTAATCCCCATTTATACGATAAAAAATGACCGGGTTATAAAGACAAGGTACTCTGCAATAATTCATGGAAGTCTATTGGCGATCGATTGAATATCAGCTGTAAGTCTACAATTGTTGTTTTAATTTGTCGAATTGTTTAATAAAAAAATAATAAAATATTTAATTTATTTGCAGCGGAAGATGCTATGCGACGTTGGAAAGTTCTAAGAGAACGTTTCAGCAAGGTTAGGAGGCAAAAAGCAAACATTCCTTCTGGGTCTGGTGCATCGTCAGAAAACCAGGAGATTGAATGGTCTTTATATAATACCCTACTATTTTTACAACCCCATGTACAAAATAGAAAGTAAGAATAACTTTTGTAGTATGTTCTATTTTGTTGTACTTAGTGCAATATACAGGGTGTCAATTAAGTCCCGGGACGGCTGAATATTTTCTCATGTAAGGTATTTTTGAAAAAGGTCAAGGTCATTTCTGAAGTAATTTTCAACGAGGAATTCAACGGTGACCTTCAATTTGACCTTGAGCTTGACCTTCAAGGTTATTTGAAGGTCAAAGTGTTTTTTTTAAATAGGAACCCCTATTTTTGATTGTATATTCTTATAGCTGACCTCGAGAGCTTTCCAAAACACTATAATAAAATATTTTTCCCTCAAGCATTTATCGAGTTATGATGCTTCAAATCATTTCTTAATTTTACATAAACCGTAAAATATCTTGTAAAATATTCACTTTTCGATTATTTTACCTTAATACTTTTATGTACAAAATAATGAGAGGAATCAATTGGCGTAAAGAAAACATATAGTTGTTTTTAAGAAAAAATATGGAATTGTTAATTGCAAATTACATATTTTTTCTTAAAAACAACTATATGTTTTCTTTACGCCAATTGATTCCTCTCATTATTTTGTACATAAAAGTATTAAGGTAAAATAATCGAAAAGTGAATATTTTACAAGATATTTTACGGTTTATGTAAAATTAAGAAATGATTTGAAGCATCATAACTCGATAAATGCTTGAGGGAAAAATATTTTATTATAGTGTTTTGGAAAGCTCTCGAGGTCAGCTATAAGAATATACAATCAAAAATAGGGGTTCCTATTTAAAAAAAACACTTTGACCTTCAAATAACCTTGAAGGTCAAGCTCAAGATCAAATTGAAGGTCACCGTTGAATTCCTCGTTGAAAATTACTTCAGAAATGACCTTGACCTTTTTCAAAAATACCTTACATGAGAAAATATTCAGCCGTCCCGGGACTTAATTGACACCCTGTATATGGAATAATGTTATGTACAGGACAATTGGTAACTTAGCATTGAGTGCCAGTCAGAAGAATAAATTTTCAGACAATATTCTTGATGTCGACATCGACAAGAACCCACCAGAAACTCAGTTAGATTTATTGGACGAATCAGTAGAATTCATAGATGAAGATGTTCGCAGCTACCTGTTAAATATAAAAGAGGAAACAGGGGACAACGGAACTTCGAAATGTACCGAAAAATTGGATTCCAATAAGAAACGACCATTGTTGGAGATAGAAAATCAACAAAAGAAGAAAAAGAAACCTCAACCTTTACCTCCTGAGGAACGTCTTATCTCCATGCTCGAAGGCGTAGAAAAAACAATCGTAAAAAGAGGCGATGCAAAAGATGATGTTCTTTGGAATTTTTGCATTTCATTATACGGATCGATGAAAAAAATGACAAAGACAAAAGTGAAAGACATGAAATTCAAAATTTCTCAACTTCTCTATGAATTCGAGTCTGACTCGGAAAATTAAGGTATACGATACGTATATAATATGTCATAAATATTAGTTTAAAAAGTAAAAATAGTTTATTACATAAATTTACATACTTTTACATATTGTTTATTATACAAATTGTACTTCTTTGTTACAGCAACAGAACAATCACGATTTGCTGAACACAAGACCAAAGAAAGGATATATCCAGTGAGAAATGGTACGTCGAATTGATGTGATTTGCTGTACCATTTCTCACTAAGTATGTATTGTTATATGTTGTGATAAATGCATATATATATTGATAGTTAATATCTGAAAATATATTTATACATTTTAAAAACTTCCTCGTTTTACATAATTATACTGCCAATCTACTTTTCCTTCTGGCGACACAAGATAATCAGCAAGGGTATTTCGTAAATCAATATCCGCTCGTGTAGAACGATTTGTCCCTGTGCGACCTAATTCATCAATCTGAGGACAGTTTACTCGCCAGTCACCAAGAATGACACATCCTGAATCATCATAACGATCTACATAATTATCTGGACAATAATAACGCTGCTTACTTGACAATTCTTCTATTTTAACGAAGTTATGTAAACATAATGTAGCGCATACAATTCTTTCAATTGTACTAACACTGGCAATTATGTTAGTATGTAGAATTCGCCACCGACTGGCTAAAATGCCAAAGGTATTTTCAATAACGCGTCGAGCACGTGATAGGCGGTAATTAAAAATTTGTTGTTTTTCTGATAAATTTGTTCCGGGATAAGGCCGCATTATATAGTGCTTAAGTGGAAAGGCTTCGTCTGCAGCCACAAAATACGGGAACGCGATATTAGTTCCACGTAAATTGGTAGAACCTGGAAGGCCTAATTCATTATTATCCATAGCTTTCCCAAATGCCGATTCTTTAAAAATGCCACCGTCGCTTTGAGATCCGAAAGCACCGACATCAACAAGTGTAAACAAATAAAAAGCATCGCAAACTGCCATTAGAACTATACTAAACGTTTTTTTATAGTTAAAATACTGCGAACCCGATTTTTTTGGAGCTTGAATCGTTATATGTTTCCCGTCCATCGCACCAAAACAATTAGGTAAATTCCAGCGATACCAGAACTCCGTTGCTTTAATTTCCCATTCTTCAGTAGTTGGTGGTTTTAAGTAAATTGGGGATAATTCATCCCAGATAACTGCACAAGTCTCTCGTATTACGTTGCTGACTGTGGACTTGGAAACACAGAAGCTCCATGCAACTACCTGCATGCTCGGTCCATGGGCAAGATAACTAAACAAATACGTATAATTATCTAATAACATATGCTTAACTCAAGAATAAAAATCTGAAAAATATATTTATTATAATACTCACTACAATGTCATAACCAGCCGAAACTCCGGACTTAATGGCTTTCTTGGACTGATTTTTATTAATCTATGTTTAAAAATATCCAGCAACTTTTCAAATTGGTTGACTGTCATTCGAGTGTACTTAAAAAATTGTTCATCATCTTTTTCTTTTATATATTGGAACAATATATAATATTGACTCCGTTTTACCCGATTTCTCAACAGCGGACGAACCCACCATCGTCGCTTGTTATGAACTTTTTTTTTTTGCAAAGATCTTAAAATCATACCCACTGCAGTGAAAATTAAAGAAAATCTTAATAATTCTAATTTTTCAATTTCATACATTTTATAAAAGTGAATATATCAATCGTGGTACAGTTTAGAGGTTAACCGGTAAGTGTCCGCGCAAATGGTATACACCGGGCATCCCTCTTGTGATTGGCTGGACGTAGAAAAATATTAAAAATTTTAAAATTCTACGCCTACGTCTACGGCTACGTCTGCGCTTAAGTTTCAATATGGACGGTAACATGCTATTCCTATCTTTCCAATTCTTACGTCTACGTCTACGTCTACGTCCTACGTCCAATGTAAACAAGGCTTTACACGTCGTGTAAATCTTAAGCCGGGTCTATAATGGTCGTAGCATAAAACGTCGTCTACTATTTTAAAGAGACTTAAGGCGTAAGACTTAAGAAATTGATGAATCACAATCGAATATTCTCTTAATACTTGACTGTCTTTGGTCAATTTCTTAAGTCTTATGCCTTAAGTCTCCTTAAAATCTCATTGTAGACGATGCTTTAGGTTGGCGTAAGGCGTAAGGCGTAAGACTCAAGAATTGACCAATCACAGTCGAGTATTCTCTTAATACTTGACTGTGATTGGTCAATTTCTTGAGCTTAAGGCTGGTTTATAGAGGCTGTAAGGCCGGGTCTACAATAGGTAATTTAAGCCATAAGCCTTAAGAGATTGACCGATCACAGTCAAATATGAAGAGAATACTCGATTGTGATTGGTCAATTTCTTAAAGCTTAGGGCTTAAATTATCCATTGCAGACCCGGCCTAACTATTAATTTATGCCGGAACTGGTAAAGTTCAATATTGGAATTTCAATGCTTTTATTCATGCTGAAAGCATTAAGCTTAAAGGCTTTCGCACATAAATTGTCATAACCATAAACGTAAAACGTAAACGTAAGCTGAAGAATCAATCAGAATATTGCTTTAGCTTTATGTATCCTACAAGACGATGGAAATGATAATGGGTGCTTTCCATTTAGCGACACAAGTCGACACAAGTGTCATTCTATCTTTGTTTATTGTTATTCATTGAAAAAAGATAGAATGACACTTGTATCGACTTGTGTTGCTAAATGGAAAGCACCCAATAAAGTTTCAACCGGTTGAAATCCTAGTTACTTCTGCTTACGGCCTTTATCATCATTTATCTTCACTTTATCATCAGGATATATAAAGCTAAAGCAATATTCTGATTGGTTCTTCAGCTTATGTTTACGTTTTAGGGCTCGTCCCGATGGAGAAAGAAATAGCGGAACGGAATAGTAACGGAAAGATAACTAGACTAATCAGAATGATTCCGTTCCGTTTTTTCGCGGTCCGATTTCCCATGGCACGGAACTATTACGGAACGGAAAAGAAACGGAAAAATTTCTAACCTTGATATTGAAAGTTTGCGAAGTTTGTATCTTATCTTTTAACACACATCTCGGAAAAACTGTAATATATAAGTTGCTAATATATAATATAAATAAAACTTTCTTATAACATCAAACATACTATATAAAACAAGGGTCTCTAAGGTTTAATACTTATTCTTTTATTTATGTATCCTGTGTTACTAACAATACAGCTTTACAAACAGCTACAAACAGTATTATATAGATAAATTAATAAACATATCTAACCAAAGTATGTTGTAAGAGGAAAACTATTAAGTAACAAAAATTGTTATTAAATAAACTTTATTATTTAAATTCTCTGTATTATATGAACATATAATTTATTATATTGATTAATATATAAATAGTTGACTGTATTAGATAAACTGTCTAATAAACAATACATCTGTTTAACAGACTATACTTGATACTATACTTGGCAATCAAAATAAAACGATTTATATAAGACAAACATAAAGACTATTAAATTATTGTATTGCACAAGTCATCAGTATTGTAACAAAAAAGTATTTTGCAAAAATACCATAAACAAAATAAAAACTAAAAGAAAATGCAGAATATGCAACTTATTGTGTCAATCTTCTTGTTATATTATAAAGAAATCAGTCTTATTAAAATATATTTATCCAGACAGCACAGGACATTCTATGGACATTCATTTTATATCCATTTTACGTCCGCACGTCCATAGACATAAAATAAACGTCCATCGTACATCCGATTTAAGAAATCTATTAATAGTCAATATTTGGACGTCCACAAGATGTCTGGTCTTGGAGGTCAAAGTTTCTCGCGAGCATGCAAGCATGTATTAATTCGTTCGTTTACCGCTACGTGACGTGCGATGCGCTATCTTTCTCGTATTTAAGTTTCAGTTATGAGAATTATATAAAGTTTGCAAAAGGTAACAAATAAAATTGAAAATGTATTGTTCAATTTAATTTCTGATCTAAAAGCATGGGTTTCAGATATTAAATTGATTTTATAAGTCGGACTTTATAAGTAAATGTCCGGCGAATAAACGAAAATAATTTTTCATTATCTATTTAAGATGTAAAGTGCAATATGCAAGTATAAATTATAAATAAAATTTTTATATAAAATTTTTATATAAAATTTGTATGTAAAATTTTTATGTAAAATTTTATATGAAATAGATAAATTATATTATTATTTGGGGATTGAAATATGTTTCGTTTAAAAATTATGATATGTTTAAATCATAAAAGTTGTTCTTTTTTCACACATATAATACACATTTTTTTTAAATTATCTGTTTTATAATCGTTTTGTGCAAAAAAAGTAACATTTAAATAATATGTGATATTGCATTAATGTATATGTGATATAAATTTTCTTTAATAAATGTATTGCTTAAAAAAATATATATTTCATCTTTTTAATATGTAAATTCAAATTTTGTATGTAATCTCTTTTTCATCTCCTTATTACGTCCATATAAAGTCCGTTTTGTATATCTGTTATTGCTAATTTATGTCCATTAGTCGTCCATCGGATGTCTTTTGGACACGTCAGGGATTAAATTATGTCCACCAATTTCATATTTGGATATGCTATGGATATCCAGTGTATATTTGAGGAACATAAAACGGACATTTTATGGATATTTTCAATATCCTTCAAGGATATTTGTAGAATATTTTATGGATATCTGTGTGCTGTTTAGGTAGTTATCACATCTTGTGTTTGTTATTTCTCATTTTCCTCTTCTACTTCATATAGTCTTGAATTCTATTTCTAATTTTAATCGTGATTTGTAAGATAATCTATGTAAGCCTTCTGCCAAACGTAACATAAATCTATCTATAGGATTTGCTTCTGTTTTTTGTGTTAAGGAATTAAAAAGAGCTTCTTCGTAATCGTCTAAATCAATCCTTTTCCTCTCTGTAACAAATGAATGTATAAATAAATTATTCATTCGCTAATTTAAGTTGTACATAATAAATACTAAAATTCATACTTTTTGATTTCGTTGATATCGGAGAAACTGGAGACAGTGATGTAGACGTATTATTATTAGTGATAGGAGATAAGAATATTATTGATATTGTCGCTTGTTGTCGATGTAGAAGGAATACTGTTACTATTTGAACTGCAAGGAGTATTCCCACATAGCATAAGATCTCCATCGGACATCCTCATTTGATCGAAATGATCCCATTTTGATCCAAATTAAAAAGTCACCCACAGGATTACCTGAGGATATCTCGTATAACATAAGATCTCCGTAGAACATCCTGATTTGAACGAATAATCCGAACGATATAGACGATAAAAAATCATCCGTAGGACTTACTGAGGATATATTTCTGATTGTCATATATATATATTAATGTAAAACACCCTTTATCTAATTTGAACACAGAACAATTGTAATTTTATGCACGCACGTCACACACATATCACACACAATACAAATAAGTTTCAATCAATCCGTTGTATTTTCATATCTTTCCATGCCTTTATACCAGTGTCGTAAAGGCTATAGCACACACTTTCCATAAGACATAACAGTAAGGTTTCGACCAATCGCTCAATTTGGTTACGGACAGTCAAATTGAGCAACGCGATTGGTCGAAACCTTACTGTTATGTCTTATGGAAAGTGTGTGCTATAGGCTTAAGCGGACCGACGCATGCGCGAAAAATCCGATCCGACAATATCTTTTGGTGTATCAACACTGTTTTATGCACGTGCTTGTGATTCTTACGAAGAAGGTAAAACGAAAAAAGATAACGGAGACTAACGTTCAAACTATTTGAGAAATATACAAGTAAGTATTATTATAAAAATTATTATATATATATATATAAAATCTTAAATTATTGTTTTGGTATATGCAGATTGTTGGTTATCATATAGGTTATGTTTGAGACATCTTAATCGAATATCATTATAATTTTTATACAGTGATGGGAAAAAGTTCCGGGACGGCTGGATAATTTGAAAAATACGCATCACAGAGGAAAATGACCTAGACAAAAGTTGTAGGATTTTTCCCGGGCAATCCGACGGTGACCTTAGATTTGACCTTGGATGGTCATTTGAAGGTCACATAAAGATTACCTTCAATTTCTTAAATGGAACTCCCTATTTTTCATTACATATTCTTGTAGCTTATCTCGAGAGCTTTCTAAAACACTATAATTAAGTACCTTTTTATTAAGTACTTTTTGAGTTATAAGGCTTGAAATAATTTCTTAATTTTACATAAACCATAAAATATCTAGTAAACCATTCATTTTTCGATTATCTTACCTTCATACTTTTATGTACAAAATAATGAGAGGAATCAATTGGTGTAAAGAAAACACATAGTTGTTTCTAAGAAAAAATATGTAATTTGCAATTAACAATTCCATATTTTTTCTTAAAAACAACTGTATGTTTTCTTTACACCAATTGATTCCTCTCATTATTTTGTACATAAAAGTATGAAGGTAAGATAATCGAAAAATGAATGGTTTACTAGATATTTTATGGTTTATGTAAAATTAAGAAATTATTTCAAGCCTTATAACTCAAAAAGTACTTAATAAAAAGATACTTAATTATAGTGTTTTGGAAAGCTGTCGAGATAAGCTACAAGAATATGCAATGAAAAATAGGGGGTTCCATTTAAGAAATTGAAGGTAATCTTTATGTGACCTTCAAATGACTATCCAAGGTCAAATCTAAGGTCACCGTCGGATTTCCCGGGAAAAATCCTACAACTTTTGTCTAGGTCATTTTCCTCTGTGATGCGTATTTTTCAAATTATCCAGCCGTCCCGGAACTTTTTCCCATCACTGTATATCCTTGTAGTATTAATTTTTTCAATATAAATAATATTTTTAATTTTCTTAAAATATATTTTAAACAACTGCTTTTTCATTTGCTTATAAATCATGAAACAAAATTTACATGAGCTACAAAAGCTGATCTGCGTACATCAGAACATTAATTGTAAATTTTATTGAGATTAATATATATAATGAGAATTAATAATTATGAATTATGTAATGAGATAATTGATACGGTATTCATAATTTATATAGTATCAATGTTTTTATGAATTTAAGAATTATAATTTTCAGATTTAATTAAGAAAAAAGAATCTTTTGTTAGAAAAATTATGGAAAATTACAAAAAAAAACGCAAACGGCTCTGTGAAATGTCAAATAGACATTTGAGGAGACTCGTGCAAAATGAAATAAATGAAATAAATTTGTTAGAATATAATGATCAAGATAAACTGTCTAAAGCATATACAATGCCAAGTACAAGTAAAAGTGCCAAAATGTTTTGTGCGAATGAATCTGACCATCCTAGAGAAATTGTATACAATGAAACTATAAATGATAATAAAAACATGCTGCATAATTCAAATAAAATAACAAATAATGCAGTCAATTTAAATGTTACTGAGAATGTTAAAGAGAGTGAAGAAAAAAGCTTTAAATCCTCCATACGTGACTGGGCTATAACTAACAATATTAAACATGTTGCATTAGCTGGACTTTTCAAAATTCTTCGTACTCACCCAGTGAGAAGGCTGATGTCGACTCGATGTCGATTCAACGTCGATTCACCGAAAACTCATCGACATCGAAATTGACTTCGAAAATCAGCCGATTTCGATCAAATTGTTTTGACATCAGGAGTTGCTTTTTTCTAAGTTATTTGTGTTCAAAACCCGTAATTTTGTCTACAATTAAGAGACTCATTATATGAGAGAGTATATATGCAGACAATCATCGATTCAATATCGATCGACATCGAATCGATAACCGATGATGATTAGATGTGGCGCTACTGGCGCTACTGGCGCTATTAATATTATTTTCCGCGGACATTGTTGTAACGGCGCGGTCTGCGTTTCTATCGGCGTTTCTTGTTGTGAAAGCGTATACGTGTGCGAACGTATGCTAGTTCACGCGACCGTTCAATTTCTTTGCGTTGATAGCGATAGTGCGTTGGACGTGTGTTATATACAAGCAATTTAACAAGTGGTCAAGCAAGTGGTCCTAAGCAACAACTTGGGAAGAATCTCAGCATTGACGCGAAGTGACGGGAATTAAGTTTTCCGAGAACCATGTCGAGTGACGATCAGCGTCCAGTAAGTATTTTCAGTTATGTTACATTTATGGATTATTTCTAGATTAGGGTTACGTTCCGACATTGAGCAAAATTTTCCTTGGAAAAGATGTTTCGGAACATAACCTAAGTATCAGTAATTAAGCGGCAGCACACTGGCACCACACTGAGGGCGGCATTGAGAGCTTATTTTTGTTTACTGATGTTGATTTCCTCTGTAATGTTCTTCGTTTATTAGTTTATTGAACTATGGTTTCCTCCTCTTTCTTTTATAGAAAAGCGAAAAATATTCTATTTCTTTAAATTGACTCTCCATGCATATAATTTTCTGTGTTTTTTCCAAGTTTCTGTGAAAATGGTTCGTACATCGTTGATTGGAACTTCTATGGTTGGATCTTCTTGTTCGTTAGCTCTTTCTTTGGCAAGAGTTCGTAATCTCATTTCCTAAATCTAAACACTTCATAAAACCTAGATGAACTGGTATTCATACATAAATATATAATTTTAATTTTATATCGATTTGTGAGTTCAAAGTATAATTTCTTGATATCTAATATATTTATTTGTATAAACGTTTAGCCTATTGTTGTTGATAATCATCAAAACACTGGTAATCTGTCAGTATTATTGCTGTTTTTAATTTTCATATTAAATTAATCTTTTAGAATGCTGTCTGAAAGGCTTTTGCGATGAGCATATTTTCAATAAACTTATGTAATTACCTCTCTTTTACAGACTCATAAAAAAGAATTCCATCTAGTTGTACATGGAACAATAAGATAGTATTTGTATTTACAAATACTTTCTATCATATTTGAAGCATTTGTTGATCTATGACAGATGTTTCACAATGCAGTTAACTTTTCAAACGTTGAATTATAAATTTGTTAATAAGCTGTTTTAAAAGCTTTTTGAACATCTACGGTGGCAATCAAATTTAATGCCTCAGCATTTTCTTTGTGGGTAACAAAGAAAATGCTGATGCAAATGAATCATATAATATCATCGTTCTGTCATTAGAAAATTCAAGAGTTTGAAAGTCGGAAATATTGTGCACTGAAATAGTACACTATTCATCATCATTAATAAAATCAATATCTTGTGTGTTTTTAATTTTCAGTGATAGAATACACTCTGAAAGATTTTACAAAATTGCTGGCATTTTCAATTAATGCCAACTAATTTTCTCCTAACTATGTACATTAAATGATTTGTGTATTTCAGTAAGCAGACATTCAATTTTTCGATGTGTATGTGAGAATTAAATTCTTCTAAATCCTAATAACAGAACGTCTATTTAAATTTTCATCTGTATAATAGCATGTTGCTTTCATAACTTTTTGATTGTTACTCCATATATATATTGTAGTACAAACATAATCAACTTGACTGAATATTTGTTGTAATCTATTTAACATTTGCTTCTTTCCATCCTTTAAATGATTTAGTGTCGTTTTATAAGAAAAATTTAAACGGGGTAATGTTATCTATTAACACATAAAAAGTTTTTTACAAATATGATTCTATACAAAATTTTACCATTAAAATCTTATTACAATTTCACCTACTCGTACTATGGTGCGCTTATAAAGTTTCTGATTATTATAGTATTTAAGCCTTTTTTTATCGAAATTTGAGAAATTAAGCCACAAATTAAATTTTTCTTTACTATATACAGATTTCCTATATACTGTAATTAGATTGAGACATTTTTTGTTTAGTATTAGCAGGTTACGTATTCAGTGTCTTATGAATGTGATCTCACTAACATATTCTAACTAACTTTTTAGAACTATTGAGTAATTTCACTCTTTTTCTTTATTTTCCACTTTTTAAGATGAGTTCGAAATCTTACAAGCGGAGGCTACGACGAAAAGCTGAAAGAGAGGTATCTAAAAGATTCAAAGTTGATGAGATCATGAGCAAAGTCAATACAAGAAATGCTATAACAAGTGACGCGGATAGTGAATCTTCTGATTGCAATCTCTCGTATGTCGACAGTATAGATGAATGTGAAATGCGTTATCTAGAACAAGAATCTGTACCAAATAATGATGCTTCATCAAGTGAAGAGGAAAATAATAGAAGTGATTCATTATCAAGTGCCAATGATGAAAATGATGATAATAGGCCTGGTGTAGATTTTGTCGATAATAATGAGAGAAATGTTGTAGAATTTGAAAATGATACTGAAAGAGAAGAATATATTATTGAAACTGTTCGTGAGTGGGCATTAGAGGCAGGACATCTATCCATGAAAAAATTGAATGATCTTCTCAATAGACTTCATGTAGTTTTTCCACGAATGCCCAAAAACTATAAGACACTACTTCACACTCCTGTTCATATTAATGTAGTTGAATTTGATGATGGGTGTAAGTTTTGGTACAAAAGTATTTCGACTAATCTGAATGCTATGGATCTGAGAAAGTATTTTCAAAGATATGATTGTATCAAGATTGATGTAAACATAGATGGTTTACCTTTATTTCAAAGTTCGAAGAAGAAGTTCTGGCCTACTTTGGGCTATCTTGTTGGTACCGAAAATGAGCCATTCATTATTGCTTTATATTTGGGCAAGCAAGATCCTAAAAATTCGGCAGAATTCTTGTATGACTTCGTTAATGAGGTTGAAAATTTGCTAGAAAATGGATACATTTACAATGGGGTAACGTACCAGTTTGAAGTTCGAAATTACATACTAGATGCACCCGCTCGATCATTAGTAAAATGCACTATAGGTCATTCGGGCTATGCATCATGTGAAAAATGTACTGTTGTTGGTCAACATGTTGATGGAAGGAGAACTTACATGCAACTTGATGAACCTCTGAGAACGGATCAGTCATTTCGTAACATGAGTCAGCGACTTCATCATACTGGTGTGTCTATTTTGTCGAGAAATACTAACATGATATCTCAGTTCCGCCTTGATCCAATGCATTTGATTTGGCAAGGAGTTTGGAAGAGACTGCTTAAGGCATGGATCCTGTGGAATGGGCCTTGGCAATTGGAAGTTAATGCAGTCCGCGAAATATCTGCTATTCTTGAAAATGATTTATCTCAAACATGTCCACAAGATTTTGCTAGGCCTCCAAGATCATTGATAGAATGGAATCTGTACAAGGCTACTGAGCTTCGACGAATGTGTCTCTATGATGGCATTTTTGTGTTCAAAAGATATCTTCATGAAAATGTGTATAAACATTTTCTCTTATTGCATTCTGGTCTTTATATTCTCTCTAGTCTAGTTCTGGTTCGTTCAATGTTAGAAACTGCTAATGAATTGTTACGACTCTTTATACGCCATTCTGTCAACATTTACGGGCAGAAGTTTGTAGTATATAATGTCCATGCTCTCTGCCATCTGACCGCTGAATGTGCCGTATATGGACAGCTCGAAAACTTCAGTGCTTTTAAATTCGAAAATAGATTAAAATCCCTTAAGGCAGTTCTCCGATCAGGGTATCAACCGTTGCAGCAAGCAGCTTATAGAGACCTTGAAAGGTCTGCACGTGTTACTGTTCATTTGTCTTCTAATGATAAGCATGTTACTCTTTCTCAAGAGCACAGAGATCCAAATGAAGTCATGATTGGTACGCACTTCAGACGATTGTCAGTTGGTAAAATTTTTTTCCAGCTAGGAAGGAAAGATTCATGTTTACGAACTGTTGGTGGAGACATTGTTGTATTGAGGAACATTGTTCAGAATGAAGATGGCATTTTTCTGATTGGAAATATGTTCCTTAATGTTGAGAACTTCTACACATATCCTCTAAACTCATCTATTCTAGGCATTGTTCGTGTATCTGAGAAAGAATATGTTAGAAGAAGTTTTGCTCTGACAGACGTTGAGTCAAAATGTTGGCTAATGTCAGATGGTGATGCATTTCTGTGTGTGCCTTTGTTGCACACAATGCCCCTATTCTAAGTATTGCATGTATTCTGGCAAATCCCTACTATATGTATATATGTATATATATCTTGTTTTTTTAAAGATTATAATTTTCTCACATTATCTTTTATTTCTAACTTTTTATCTCTCTCTCTCTCTAATTCTTTTCTTCTCTCTCATTTCCTTCCTTCTTCCCCTATTCTTTTCTTTTTTTTCTATATCTTTCATCCACCATTTTCCTTCTCCCTTCTTTTCTAACAACCATCCTCCCTGCTGCCATTGTATATCTACATAATCTTCTTTGCATCGTTTTTAGTTCGTTGTCATCAAATTTATTAACAAAACAGAAAAAGAATCAAATGGCGACACAGTTTATGAGGTGGGCCTCGCCAAATGGATTGTTGACTTAAACGAGGACATGATGGGTACGACAAAATGGCCTCCTTCTTCCGTAGATGCTGGAAAACTTATAAGGAAGGAAACTTCCCCAGATCCAAATTGGCCAGTGTGCTATGTTGAGGTGATAAGGTACTTCGGTAAGTTTGATTGCACAAGTTAACTATATGAGTCATGCTTTTAGTCTAATTATTATTACTTTATTTGCATCCAGATACTATAAAAAGAGCTAGAGAGATGTTGAAGAGATTGGTGGATGAAGGACTAACTTCCTACGAGACTGAAAGAGAATTGGGCCGGGGTAAAAGGAAGAAACGACCACCTATTATATATACCGATGATGATGAGGATTCAGATGTTCCAAAATACAATAAAAAGAAACAGTCTCTGTCTGATGACAGCGACTCAGATTTGGTTCAACATAAGAAAATTAGAAAGTTTGGCAAGTCAAAGAAGATAGATCAAGATATACCGGCACCACCATCGTTGTCCTTTCAACACAAAACCCCTAGTAACATAAGCCCAGATCAGAATGACAGGAACAGAAAAATTATTGTGACTGTTGCACATAAAAACACGGGAACTGCTTCATCTTTAATAGAGAAAATTAAAAGTCGAAAAACTGAGCGGCAAGTTTTTCAGAACCTAAAAGAAGAGAATCTCGAAAATGCTCTTAAGAAGCAGAAGAGCACATTAACTGTTCCTCAGCTGAATGTATGTGCCAAAAGCCCTTTGCAACAAATGAATGTCACACTGTCCGAAAACAATGTTAATAGTATGGGAGATGAGAAGGAAAATATGATTAATGAATCTGAAGTTGAGTCCAGCCTTGGAATCCCTTTTGAACGGCAAAGCCCAAGTTCAAGAGACACAGAAGTGGTTCGGCCGAGTTGTTATACACCTTTGAGGTCTCCATTGTTGCACAGGATGAGTCCTAGAAATTCTGAAATCTTTCGTCATCAGCAATATAATTGTCACCGGAAAATGTCACAAGATGATAATGATGCTGAGAGTCTTTCCTTTGGTAATTATATTGTATTATGGTCAGTTGTTGGCCCTATTTATATTTTTATATTAATTATATTAACAGCTTAGCGAAAAATTAAAATTTTCGCTCTCGTTGACTCTCAAACCGAAAATCACAGATTATATATATCTTTGAATTTCAAGAGCCGAAATATAATAATTTCAATTAATTATATTATTTAATTTCAGATATCAATAAGAGCATTAGAGAAATAAAATCTCTATGCAAAACTACACTTGTGCGAGTGGAAGAATTGAGCAGTAAAGTTGATGTCACAATTATGAATCAGACGCGACTCAACCGGTCTCTTCTTCCAGCTGAGAAAAGAATTATTCGTCCATCAGATCTACCGGCTCTTCCTGTTTATACAGAGGATGATCTGAAAGCTATGGAGAGATTTTTGGAAGACGAATCTAATTTGTCAGCAATGGTAAGTTTAAGGATGTTTTGTATTGATTTTTCACGTGTAATATGGAGTCTCTCTACACAAACATATCCGAAAATGATGCCTCTGATTTTTTGTATTTACTCTATACATGCTTAATTCTACTTGCACTGTTTTATATCCCTATGCCAGCGAACTGTAAATGTAATTGTTTGATTTTTAGGTTCATTATTTGGCTTCATTTTCCTTGAATAAAATTGAAGGAAAAGCAGCTGCTCAAGTTATGGCAAAGTTGATATCTAATGTACTGGCCTGTTCCTACAATTTTAAGGGTACTGACGGAAGTGGAAAAAAAGGCTTTCAAAATCTGCATCTTTGGGAGGTGGTTCAAGGTATGCATTTAAAGGTTTTTGAAGATTATTGAATATTTGAATAGTGACTTTTTCTTGCTATTAGAATATATATATACTGGAAATGTAAAGTATATCTACAATTTTCTTCCACTGTTTATGTATACAATATGGGTGTAACCATTTGGGAATTAATATATATATTTTGAATAATTCATATCTTGAAATATCAAGCTGATGCGTATTCTTTGATGTAAATATATCAACTCGATTTGATCATTGCTTTCCTAAATTGTGTCATTAAGGACTGAATGGATAGTCTGTAAACTGTATTGGTATTTATTAGCAGAAAATGTAATTATATGTCATATATTTCAGGTGTGATACAAATGCGATTTCCTGAGAGTGATCTCTCAGATGCCAAAGATTCTGTGATGTCCTGGTTGCGAAATGCTCCCTGGCGGAAGCAAGAGAAAGGATCTAACACTGGGAAGAGGAAGAGCAAGAGCTTTTTAAAAGAAAGCTCTTAAGTACTTAAGAAAACAAGACAATAAGTTTTTTCCAGTGTTACCTGTAACATGTGATATTTTTTGCTGATAGTGATATAGGGTTATGATATAGGTATAGGTTGTCTATTAGTGATCAAAATAATTGTAATGTCCATTAGTTATTTAAGGCGCCCAGCGCAGATGTAAAATGGGCCGTTTCTACTTCCGATTTTTTTTTAGATTTACATGCACTATTTACACGAGATGTTTTACACGAGCAACAAATACGAACAACTGTCTATATACGCTTGCTATATAAGATCTTATTGCTTTATCGTGTTACTCTTTTATAAAAATTTTTTTATGATTTCTTTATTGCACAAGCCACTCTATGTGATCACTTTTTGTGCAATTATTATAAACTGATTCATATTTGAGTGTAAGATTTTATTTCCATGATTAATTTTTTAATTTTCCACATATTAATTGCGATTCTTGTGCACATATTGCTTTTTTATTGGACAAAACACAAAAGTAGAGAAATTGGAAGTACTTATTTGGTCCTAAAATATTTAGTTTTTTTACACTCGAAATTTCAATACTCGAATAATCGATTTACATTTCTATTTGTTTTTTTAGCCCCATATTTTATGTATTATGCAATAGCTGCAATGATATATAATTACGACAACTTTATATATAAAAGAATAACCCCTTAGTCCATTATTAGTGATAAAACCAATTGTGATGTTAGATGATGTAAGACTAATGAAAAAATAATATTTTTGTTTTAAAATAAACATTGATTTTATCTAATTATATATATATTAAATTTTTTATTATTTCCTGCAATATTTGTCTGACTTAATAAAAATCGATTTGATGTCGATTAGACGTCGATTACGTCAACAGGTAATCGACATGAGAGACAAAAAGAGATCGATGTCGATGTCAATTTCGATCTCATTTCGAACCCACATATTGATATCGATTCGACGTCGGAACGACTTTTCGTGTCTCACTGGGCATAAATGCTTTTCTAATTTACCAGTAGATCCTAGAACTTTATTGCGTACACCAAAATACACTGAAATCAAAACTATTTTACCTGGATTGTATTCTCATTTTGGAGTTTGTGTTGCATTAGAAAAATATTTTAGAAAATATAATTATAGGTTTGATAATATAAATACTATAAATTTAGGAATTAATATTGATGGATTACCTTTATCAAAATCTTCAACATCATCATTATGGCCAATCTTAGGATGTGTTTTGCCATATAAAGAAATTTTTATAATTGGGGCATATTATGGACCTAAGAAACCAACAAATTGCAATGAGTTTTTGCAAGATTTTGTTGAAGAAATGATAGAGTTAGCAAACAATGGAATATTTTTGTGTGAAAAATTTTATAATATTCAAATTAAACAAATTTTATGCGATGCGCCTGCAAAAGCCTTCATACTAAATATAAAAGGTCACAGCGGTTATTTTAGTTGCACAAAATGCGTAATTGAAGGTGAATATAGAAACAGACGTATTTGTTTTGTAGATATTTATGCTGCAAAGAGAACAAATAATGATTTCTTAAATGAAACAGATGACAATTTTCATTTAGGTTGTACCAATTTAAAACAAATACCGCAATTACATTTTATAGAAAATATTCCTCTTGATTATATGCATTTACTTTGCCTTGGAGTTATGAGAAAATGTTTATATATGTGGACAACAGGGGACTTAAAAGTTCGTCTACAATCTCATAAATGTCAAATATTATCAAGCAATTTAGAAAATATTAAACATAACATACCAGTTGAATTTTGCAGAAAACCGAGATCTTTGGATTATTTAAAACAATGGAAAGCAACTGAATATAGGCAATTTTTGTTATACACGGGTCCTGTTGTTCTTCGAGGAATACTTTCAAATGATTTATATTATCATTTTCTAACACTTACTGTAGCAATTAGAATTTTATGCTGTAAAAATGTATGTAACGATTATTTGAATTACGCTGAAGAATTATTAATTCATTATGTTAACACTTTTAAAATTTTGTATGGAAAATACAATATGTCTCATAATGTTCATGGTCTGATTCATTTATGCGACGATGTTCGCATACATGGCACTTTAGATTTATTTAGTGCTTTCAAATATGAAAATTTTTTACAAGAAGTAAAAAAAATAATTCGCAAAGCTGATAAACCACTACAGCAATTACACAGAAGATATATGGAGAAAAATGATGCTATATGTAATACAGATTTGACATATGAAGAAAATTCCAAGATACAATTACTCAATGAACATTATGATGGTCCACTTATTCAGGACTGCACAAATCCTCAGTATAAAAGTATTAATATGGCACAATATATCATAAAAGTGAATGATAACGCTAATAATTGTTGTTTTATGAAAGACGAAAGTATCATAAAAATTGAAAATATTGCATATTGTAATAGAAGAAAATACTTAGTTGCTATTGGCAAAAAGTTTATGATTAAAAAAGACTTATTCCATGTCCCATGCTTGTCATCATTATTTGACATTTATTTAGTTAGTAATGTGTCTGAATTATGTACATGGCCCATATCAGATATCAGCAAGAAAATGTTAATAATGCCATACGCAAATAATACATTTGTTATTATTCCGTTATTACATATTGAATAATTAATAATTTATATGAAATGCTATAAATTTCATTATGTTTAGATTCTTAAAATAAAATATATAAGCAATATGAATAAATATTATATCATCGAATTTGAAGATGGTCTTCAAATTGTACCAAATAATTGGTTTACTTCCGAAGAAAAATCTGCAGCATATTGGCCAAATTTAACAAATCAAAAAGAATATGATAAAGCAGTCGAAAAAATGAAAATTTTTAATAATAACAATTCAACGATAATATTTGTTAAAAGAATATTTGGAAGCACAGGTAAGTTACATTTTTGTTGCTAAAATTTTTATTTGCAGTTTTAAGAGAATAATATTTTTAAAACATTATCGTTTTCAGATAGTTTCATGAAAGCAAAAAATAAATTGAAATTAGCCGAAAAATTATCAGATTTGAATTCGGATGAAGACACAGAAGTTGAAAAAAAGAGAAGAAGACAGTATGCAGCCAAAGTTGTTTCTTCAAGTAGTGAAGAAGAAGAAATCAATCACCCTATTAAAAAAAAGAAAATAGATAGTTATCCAAAAATATCACAAATTTCGAAGAATTCTACATTACGCCATGTGCTAGAAGATAAAGAGAACTATTTATTAAAAGAAAATGAAACGCAACACATACATTCTCCACAAAATTATATTTCTTCAAATATTAATCTTGTAAAAGGTAAATATATTTTTGTATATATATTTTTATATATGTATTTTGTATATACTTTGTATATATATTTTTGTTATTAATTTAAAAAGAAATTTTTTAATTTTAATATATTTTTTAAAAAATATTTTACTAAAATATTTTAAAATAGAATAAATTCTAATTCTAATTATTGTTTTATAAAAAACGATATTAAAAAATTAAATGTCTATATAGTTATTAATATTCTTTGTTTCTATAAATAAATAAATATTGTAGCATTACTTATTGAACTACAATTACAGATTCACAAGATATTCAATTCCGCAATAAAAATATTTCTTATGTTGAACCTGGTACTTCTGATATGCAAGATAACACTTTTCATTCAAAAGGTACATAAATATGCTGCTACCTTTACATTTTAAAGTAATCTATATTTTTATTATATATATATATATATATATATATATATATATAATAAAAAGATTCTTTTGTACTGATATTAATATATTGATTAATACTGATATTATATACATATATAAATCGCTTTTTAGCAAATGTTATTTATTTGAATATATCATTTTTTTAGGATTTAATGAATTTAAACATCAAGTATATAGAAACTTTCTTGTGCTTAAGCAAAAATTAGATTTTATTTTACAAAACCAATTAGATTTTCATCAACAATGGCAAAATAACAATACAACACATATTTCTATTGAAGACAATGATATAAATGTTATGTCCCAATTTCCAATAGAAACTGATGACACTTTAAATCAATTAGAAGAGGCTCTCATCGATAATAATTATCGTAATAAATTGGTAAGATAAATATAAATATTAATATATTATAAATATTGAATAACTTTATACAGTTTGAATGATAAGTAATATACACATATATTTTTTCATTTTTTGATGTTTTTATCTATTATGAGAAAATAAAACATTTTTATTACAATTTTTAAAATTTAACGTTATTAAATTTAATTAATTAAAATTTTTTTATATCTGTTATATTAATATATAATACATAATTTTTCTATTATTGAGAATAATTATTATTTTTGTTTATTAACATAAGAGAGTTTAAGAGAATGTTACTACATAATCAAATTTTTGTATGTTTTCTTTTTTATTTCATTCATATTAATTTATATGTAATACTTTGTATTCTTTTAAGATAACAAGTGATGCAATTTTTTAATTTTAAAGTATATAAGATAAATTTTTATTAATTATTATGATCATATTATTTTTATAATTGAGAAAAATTATTTTTATTTAGTATGTTTGAGAAATAAAATATATCTAATAAAAAATTATGAAATAGTTTAATTATTTTATAATTTGAAATGAATTGTTTATTACACACACACACACACACACACACACGCACACGCACACGCACACGCACACGCACACACACACACACACACACACACACACACATATATATATATATATATGTTACATTTTTAATATTTCTTTCTTAAAATAATGTAATCAAATGTTAAATAGATAACTTTCACTTTTAAAAACTTAGCTAATAATTTCTTTTTTCATATAGAATAATTTATATGAAATATTATCTATATTTAAAATATCTCAAAAGAAATGTTTTTAAAAAAATGTTTCAGATAATAAAAATAGTTCAGTTTTAAAGAAGCAATAAAACAGTATTAATTTTAGATAGCGCTATCAAGTATATATAAATTTTATTTTAAAAAATTGTAATGACTATTTTGGGGATGCTATTTAAGACTTGTTTTATTATTTTTTTCAAATTGAACTATTTTTGCCTGAAATATTTTTTTAAAAAAAGTATTTCTTTCGAGATATTTTAAATAGACATTTTAAAATAGATTTGTATATTTAATGATTTCCTCTGGATCAGTTTAGGACAACAAAAAAGACATTTTGAACCTCCAGTGGATATTGTTAGGATCTAATTTTGTGTAGGTCATGGTCCTAGGGATATTCATTTTTGGATCTCCTAAGGATAACGTGAAAGCGGACATTCAGATATCCTCAGTATATCCTAAGTCTACCCTACGGTTTTACACAGATCCTTCGGATAATTAAAAGTTTTTGAAGTATATCCAGTGGTCGTACTTAGGATTAACTTTTGCTATGTGGGTTGCTATTTGAACTGGAAGCTTGTGGCTCCTTACATGATTTTTGTAAGAATGTTACGGTTCTAAAATAAATTATAGAACGTTACTGCAATATAATTTTCAGTTGAATTATCGTTAAATATATTGCTTCTTTTGTAAACAGAAATATACATACCATTTCTAAAGAGATTTCGATCTTTGTCCATTACTATTTCTTCACAGTTTGCAAAGCAGCTATGTGTAATTTTTCCATCTTCATCGCTCCAAACAAGCCAGTTACAATATCCACATTTGAATTTCTGCAATTAATAAAATAATAATTGTAACAAATACATGTAGAATGAGCATTTTAGCATATATATTTTATGTTCCATATATATAATAACGTACCAATGACGACATTGCTCTTTTGAGAAATGAAAAAACAAGCCTAAAAATATTAAAATTATAAAATTATAAAAATTTAATTACACAAAATATATTAAGCGTACGATCTACTTATGTTTCTATCAACGTCGCTTAACTTTAATCTTAACTTAAGAGTCCTTTAGAAAAAGACAAAGAATGAGTTAAGATTAAAGTTAACTGACATTGATAGAAACGGTCACTAGTCAAACTTTACAAACTTTCAATATCAAGGTTAGAAATTTTTCCGTTTCTTTTCCGTTCCGTAATAGTTCCGTGCCATGGGGAATCGGGCCGCGAAAAAACGGAACGGAATCATTCTGATTGGTCTAGTCACCTTTCCGTTACTATTCCGTTCCGCTATTTCTTTCTCCATTGGGACGAGCCCTTATGTTTATGATTATGGCATGGACGTAAGAAATACAGGACAGAACATAAAGACCGGTATTCATAATCCAGTCTTATATTTAAGATCATCTTAAGAACTCATTCAACCAATCAAATAGCTACAATGCAGCCATTGATTGGTGGAATGAGTTCTTAAGATGATCTTAAATGTAAGACCGGACTATGAATACCGGCCAAAGTACTCTTTTAGGTCGGTATTCATAGTCCGGTCTTACATTTAAGATCATCTTAAGAACTCATTCCACCAATCAATGGCTGCACTGTAGCTATTTGATTGGTTGAATGAGTTCTTAAGATGATCTTAAATATAAGACTGGATTATGAATACCGGCCTTAGACAAGGGGTGTGAGGCCTGAGGGATAAGAGATTTATTGTCGCGGCCATTTTAGATGCCTCAGATTTAGCGTCTATTTTCACATCGCACGGACGTAAATCGAATAAAATATGAGAGATTCCGTGAAATCATCTATCATCTGAAATCGCTGTGTTATTCCAAATCATTTCTGAATATTAAGAAATTCAAAAATATCACACTCCGTGAAATTAATATCCGTCGCCATCTTATATGCCTTATATTCCGTTGCAGTAGACATTTCTTTCCCCTCACCCTTTGAGCTTCACCCCCGCAGCAATACACTCTGTCCAGTATTTCTTACGTCCATGGATTATGGCAATTCATGTGCGAAAGCCTTTAAGCTAACTGGCCACTGTTGAGCTTTGGAACGGGCTTTAATAAAGAAGTTTAAATTCGATACTTTTGTTGCCATTAATAAGCATAACGTAAAAATCGCAATGACAATTGAAACAATTGCATAAATCTTCGATTGACTGCCTACAGATTTTGTTCTCTAAGGTAAATTAAAAAATAGAATAAAATTAAATAAATATAGAAATTGAAGAAAAATACAAGAAAAACGAAAATATGTAAAGTTGAGCTAAATAAACAATTATTCATTTCAAAATTGTGCACTTACATTCCGAGAATCGAACAGATATCGATAGCAAGTACATGTGACAGTTCTCGCAATATATCTTTGGCTGTGTTCCAAAATTCATTGCCAGTACTGAAAATCTATAGTGTACATCACGTAAACTATAGATTTTCAGCTCTGGCAATGAATTTTGGAACGCAGTCCGTATTGGTCATATGATTTTCACGAAGGAAAGGGCGAGTCGTGTGAGATCCAGTTTCGAACTTGGCATATATTTTACGACTTTTCCTCATCAACGTAATTCAAAAAAAATTTCGTCGCAGAATGAAGGGATGCATATTCAACATTGACGGCGGCTACTTAGAAGGTCTGTGCCGTGGTTTCAAGTGTGGCATACTTCAACAGAGCGATTATCTGAATTTGGTTCAGTGCGAGACGCTCGAAGGTATTTATTTGATTTATTTAATCCGAATCGTCTTAAATTCACATTTAACAAAAAATTTTTCATATCTTTGTAACATGTAATTTATATAGATATATATTTATTTCTTGCTTTAAACCTTTAAAGGTAATTTTACAAAAATTGTATAGTGTATAATATCGTATATAAAAATATAAATTTTATAATAAGTATATAAAATATCATATAAATAAGTTTTACATAACAATGACTTTTAGGCTAACTAATCTTTATCTAATAACTTGATAATCGCTAAATTTTTGTAATAATTGCACAAGATAAATTATTTCTAGATTATCTTTGAACTTATTTTATTTCTTTCTAAGTCTATTTTCTAGATTTTCTTATTCTCTTTCCTTATCCGTACAATTTTCTTCATTCAACTAATTCTTCTTTCTCCCTTCTTTTCCAAAACTGATTCATTCTTGTATCATTTCTCTACAATTTGTTGCTAAATGCTTTAATGTTAACATCATTTTAACAAATCCTAAATTTTTTTTATTCATGCCAAAATTTTTCATGAAATTTGTTGTTTCCTTATCTAAATTCCACAATTTTTTGAAAATGTTAGTTTTTTCAAGTATTCTAGAATTTTTCTTATATAAAACTCTTAAAAAAAAAATATATATATATATATATATATATATATATCTTTTTATTAAAACATTAAGGTGATAGACATAGGAAAATATTTGTTCATTGTATTTTATCTTATTTACTATTAATAAACTATTAATAAACTTATGCTTTTCTTTTTGCTCAAATTAATTTTCTTTATCTAGATCTGAAACTACATTTGGCTGGTACAGACTACGGCAGCTTTTTGGCAAATGAACCATCTCCACTTTCTGTTAGTGTGATTGATGACAAATTGAGAGAGAAATTGGTTGTAGAATTTCAACATATGCGCAATCATTCCGTTGAGCCCCTGTCTCAATTTCTAGATTTTATCACTTACAGTTATATGATTGACAACATTATTCTGTTAATCACTGGTACTTTGCATCAAAGACCTATTTCAGAATTAATTCCAAAATGCCATCCACTTGGTAGTTTTGAGCAAATGGAAGCAATCCATGTTGCTGCCACACCTGCTGAGTTGTACAATGCTGTATTGGTAGATACACCCTTGGGTATGAGATTTTGATTTATATTGATTATTTATTTTTCTTTATTCTTACATTCCACATTATATACGAATATCATGAAACATGCTTATTTTACTCAGAGTTGGGTAATAACTAGTTGATTAGTTAAAAGTTAAAAAGTTAAAAAAAAAATTAAAAAGTTAATAATTTTTAACTCAACTTAGTTATTTTAAAAAGAGTTAATTTTTAACTTTAACTAGTTATTTTTAAAACACATAAACTTAAACTTATTAACTTTCCCTCCAAATTTATTTGATGATTCATATTATTATTATTTAGAGTAATCTAATTTTAAAATTACAATCTAATTTAATAAAGTGAAATAATGCTTTATAAAATTTTAACTTTTATCTTAACTAACGTTAATTTAATCTTAATGTAACTTTTATTGAGTTAATTTTTTATTTGTATAACTTTTAACATAACTAAATTAATTTTTTAACCCATTAATTTTAACTTAATTTAGTTTAAAAAAATATAAAGTTACCCAACCCTGATTTTACTATAGCACCTTTCTTTGTGGATTGCATATCTGAGCAAGATTTGGATGAGATGAATATTGAAATAATAAGGAATACACTTTATAAAGCTTATTTGGAAGCATTTTATAAATTTTGTAAAGAACTTGGGGGTACAACTGCAGACACTATGTGCGAAATACTTGCTGTAAGATATTCTATTTTATTAAAATAATAACATTGTATATGCATAAAATAGATATTTGATATATGATATTTTTATTATTTCTTTAGTTTGAAGCAGATAGAAGAGCAATTATTATAACCATTAATTCGTTTGGAACTGAATTGGGTAAAGATGATCGTGCAAAATTATATCCACGCTGTGGACGTTTGAATCCAGATGGATTAGCAGCTTTAGCAAGAGCTGACGATTATGAACAAGTGAAGGCTGTAGCAGAATATTATGCTGTGAGTAAAACTTTAAATATGCAGTTTGATTAATGCTTTTTAAATAAAAATATATAATTCTTTAATTTTGTAATTGCAATTATAATATAATAATTCTCTTTTAAATTAATGTTTGTTTTTCATTGCTCCATATTTAAACAGGAATATAGCGCTTTATTTGAAGGCGCAGGTAACAATCCTGGTGATAAAACTTTGGAAGACAAGTTCTTTGAGCATGAAGCAAGTATATTTATTATTTTATATAAAAATACATACAAATATTTCACACATACACACACACACATATATAAAACGTATCTTGTAATACAATTATAATTTTATATTAACTTTGAAATATTTTAACTTTTTGATATACACAGGTTCGTTTGAATGTTCATGCATTTCTTCAACAATTTCACTTTGGAGTATTCTATAGCTATTTGAAATTGAAGGAACAAGAGTGTCGCAATATTGTGTGGATTGCGGAATGCGTTGCTCAAAAGCATCGTGCTAAAATAGATAATTATATTCCTATATTTTAAATGCTACAATAACGTTAATTATGTTCATTTCTGCAACAATAATGAATTTATTAATATATGTTAAGATATTTTCTAATATTGTGAACTATATGATAATGTTATAATTATCAGAGGAAGAAAATCTTCTGAAATTGTTTGAAAAATATCCAGAATACTTATTATAGAAAGTAAAAAAAAAGTAAAAAAATATATGTATTTATTAAATATTGTACATGCTAACTATAACATAGAACGTGTATGTTAAGAAAGAGAATTAATATTTAGAATTATTCGTACTTGCTTTAGAATTTAAATGATTTAGCAAAATTTATGTGCATAGTATATATTTTATTAATATAAGTTATTTCCGCATATTTTATTCTATACAGCAAATATTCAATTTAAAGTAAATATAAAGTAAAAAAATATATTCCATATAATTAATAATGTATAATTTTTTAATTCTAAACACATACATATATCATAATCCTTCATTTTTTGACATTAAGCTAAAAAAGATTGAGAAAAATTTATTACCAATAATTTTACTTTTTTATTAGTTGTTTTGTATAATTGTAGCATAATAAAACTTATTTTACATATTTTTGAAAATACATATATTATTGTATATATGAAATAATTTATCATTATTTAAATTCACTACTGAATTCATATATCAATGAATTTGACAAATTTTATTTATACACATATTTACACATTTATCTGTCAAATTGTTTTCAAATTCTTTAAATTATTTTTTTAAAGAAATTCATTCTTTTGCTACATTTTTTCCTTCATTAATAATATTCTCTTCTAAAGTTTTAATAGTATTCTGTAGTAAAGTTTTAATCTCTAGAAGTAGAAATACTAAAAAGTAGAAATACAATTCTGATTTGTTCTATTTTATTGTATGAAGAAAAAAGAAAATATATAAATTTATCTTCTACAAATATGTTCACTTTCACACTGCATTCGATCTCCATCAGTCTCTCTATTTCTGTTAGGATCTACTTCTTCTTTCATGGAATTCATGTTAATTACTTGTGATGAAATGTTATTTCCATGTTTCATTGTGGTGGGTGAGGAAGGTGTTGACACAGATTTTGTGTTTTTGATGCTATTTACTAAGTTCGGCGGTTGATAAGTTGTTAAACTCTTCAAACCAATTACTTCGGGATTTTCTTTCCAAAAACGATCACCGATAATATCATCTACCAAGGGCACTACAGCAGGTTTCAACCTTCCTGATCCATCGGGCACCAATTTCCGAATGAGTGTTGTACCTTTCCGAAACAATTGTGGTTCATTATTATAATTTATTCCAAACTCTTGGAAAAGCAACTCATTCTTATGTGATGCTAGAGTGCCTCTAAGCTTTTCTTCTGCCTGTAACATAGTGTATATATATATATATATATATATATATATATATATATATATATGTATATATGTATATAAGTGTGTTATACACATATAATACACTTATTGTTATGTATGATTTAAAAAAAGACTTTGATATTATGTATATATGTATGTATGTATGTATGTATATATATATATATATATATATATATATATATATATACACATACATATACATACAAACATACATATCAAAATCTTTTTTTAAATCATACATAACAATAAGTGTATTATATGTGTATATATATAAAGACTATATCATGAATTGTTGTGAAACATATAAACATTTTAATTAATTTAAAATATAAATACACACACACACAAAGATAAATAAAAAATTATCCATCTATTTTTTCAATTTATTACAACAGAGAACTTATAGATTATTTTTCCACATAATCTCCTTGTCTTTCAATACACTTGGTCCAATGTTCCAAGTTTGTTTATGTTTTCAGAAAAAGTACTAGTTTTAATAAAGTTTTAATAAGTTTTTCATTGTACTATTAATCATATATACACCATATCTTTCACAAGGTCTGTAGGAAATGCAGTTAAAACACTTCAAAACTTAGGATTTTAGATCTTGAGCTATTCACTAGCCCTGACTTTGCTCTTTCAAATTAGCCCTTCAAATTTCTCCCTTCAAACAAACCCTTTAAATTTTCAACCAACATAAAAATATGCATGTGTTGCTGATGACAACCATTACAAACAAATTTTCTTTGAGTGAACGAACTTATAAAATATTAGATCAAATGCATTGAAAAACAAAGAATTACATGGAGAAACGATGTATTTCTAAATTCTATGTGTAATAAATTGCAGAAATAGATTGCAGATAATTGTTGACTCAATCTCATATGTATATTTCATTATTTCTTAAATTTTATTTAAACTGCATATTTGTATTTTATTTAAACTGCATATTTGTATTTTAATATTATATTTGGATTCTTTATTAAAATTTATAAACACATTCTAAGCTTTATGAAATTTTATGGAGAAAAAACAATGTTAATTTGATCAATTACAATCATAATAATTGGATTAAAAAGAAATTTGTTTAAATTTTAAATAAAATTTTATATTTTTTCTACTTCTTTTTTTTTAACGACTTTTCAATATTGTTTGCAAAAGTGTTAAAATATATATAACAATACACAAATATACACGAGAAAAATATTTTCATTTATCTCTATTTTGTGAAAGAAATGTACACATGTATTATTACTACATATGTGTTATATAGCCAGTACTATATATAACTAAATGGATTTCTTGTGTTATAAATATTATATTTTAAAGACAAATCTTTTTTTAATAAATTTTTAATGAGTTGTTAATAAATAAATATTTAATAAAAAACTATTATTTATTTCAATAACTAAATTTTTAAATTTAGCAATATATCTAAAAAATAATTTCCAAATAAATTTTTTATTACAAATGATGAATTTTTATTACTTTTGTTAAGAATGTACTATTTATTTTATTTAAAAAATTAATAAACATATATATTGTCACTGAAAAATTATAATCATACTTGTTTGTGTGTACAAAGATATAATAAACATATATGTGAATATATAACAATTATTAAGCTATATAATATTGTGTACAAGTTTTGCATATTTTTTGCCTTTTGAAATATAATACCTGACTCGGAGTTAATTTTCCTTTCAAAACCAGATTCCAAAAGCATGTGTTGTATAAATTATTGACATGTACATCAGCTTGTCGCCAAGCCAAATAGTCTCTTAAATTCTTATCTGTTGGATATAATATAATACGAGCGTCAAACGAAGGCGGATAGTATAATTCTTTTCCTCTAAATATACGTGGCCAATAATAAACATATGCCGAAGCAAATAATGAATTTACATTAGACAATAGTTTTGATGCTGAAACACACATAAATACACATAAATTTAAAAAATATATGTAGATGTAGTGTATTTGTAGATGTATAGTCAATCAACATAATGATGAAAATTTAACATATCAACTGTATTGTTTATACAGAATAAGAACATTATAAATTAAATTAATTTTAAATAAAATTATAAAGTTTAATTGGATTTATAAAATATATAACATAAATATAAAATGTATACAATAATCGGTGAATAAAATTAGATTTTATGATTTAAAATATACTGGAAATTTCATTAAAATAAAACGTAATCAATGATTTAAATTTTTAAAATTTATTTAAATAAATTATATAGCACATGAAAATTATATCTGAAGAAAAATATACGTATTTCCATATAGAAAATTTTAACAATAAAGATAAAAAAATTAATTATATTTTCTATAATATGAAAATAATATAATCTGATATTTTAATACAATTTGATATCTAAACAATTTAATATATGTCAATTATTACTATAAAAGTGTGTGTATATTTTTTATTCATAATACATTAAGAGCTAATGCACAAATTCATATAGCTGTATATGTATAGTATAAGATTATCTGGACAAATAGCATTAAATCACCTAGATACTCATTAGTCCAGATAATCTTATGCTATGCACATGCAGCAATGTCAATTTGTGTGCGATAGGACTAAGAAAAAGAAAAAATCTGTGACAATATTAAGGAATATTATCTTGAACATTTGTTAGGATAATTAAATAAATTCAATATATTAATAATGTTAAAATCAACATATTTGATTTAAATCTTGAAATTTGTAATTATATTAAAATCAATTATGTGGTCTAAATATATATTAACTATAATAGACAAGAAAAAAATATATATTTAAAACTTCATTTAAAGGAATAATTATGATTTCAGAAATTCTATGCAAAAGAAATATTAAAAATATTTTTTGTGTCATATGTTTTACAAAATTATTCAAATTATTTAAAGTATATTTATTTATTTGCATCTTGAAAGCAAATAATTAGTTATCCTGTAGAAGTGATATCCTATATAAGATTTGCTAGTGAATTTCCTCATTTTTAAAAATTATTCTTTAACCAAAGTTAATTTTTAACAGAAATGTTAAACAAAATTTATTAATTTTTAATTTTTGGTATTAAATCTCTTTAAATTTTGGTATTAAATCTTTTTAGATAATTTTGAAATTAATTTGTTAAAGACCAACCAAAAATTAAAATAGTTTTATTATTTGAAAAAATTATTTTTATATTTTTGAAAAACTCTGTGAAAAATTCTTTACATTTTAAATTACTTAATATATCTTAATAGTTATTAATCTCTTAACATACATATACGTTTGTTAAAAAGAAAGTGTAAAATCTATAAATAAAATATAATTTGATATATGAGACATCTATTATTTTACATCCTTTTAATCTTTTGACAAAATATAAATCAATTATTGCAGAAAATTTAATCAAAATATCTAATTGTCTAAATAGAGAAAGAGAAGAAGAGAAAGAAAAAGTTTGAAAATTTATTATAATTAATATGAAGCTATTTTTATTAGTATTATTTTATGAAATAATATTAATAAAAACTGTAGTAAAGATATGTTAATTTTCACTTTCTGATAATAGTGAACAATTATGCTTAAAATATTTCAAAATTGACACTATGAAAAATTAAAGAAAAATTGTCACAAATTATTTTCTCTTTTTCTTATTGTATTATGAACATATATGTAAGAATAATTGAAATATCATTACTATTAAATTGTATTAAAATATCAATCATAGGTAAAGTAATTTAATTCTTTTGGATAGGCAAACTCCGTACTTTGTTGAGCATATGTGTACCTCTGCGCTTATAGAGCTGTGTGTCCTTCCGAAAAACGAATGAGTATTCATCACTCTGTCCAAAACCTAGTATAATTTCTTTGAAATCTTCCATAACAGTGATCGCAGAGCGATTCATCAGTTCAAGAGCAGCCACATCATTTGGCTTGACGAATTGATGTGTCTCGCAGAATCTGGAAAAATTTCTGCCATCTATCCTAATTACAATCCAACAGTTTGGCAAGCAATTATCGTCCTGCTCGAACTCCTTCACGTATTCGAATTTACTCTTTGCCATCGTCGTCAGACTTAAATATCGACACGGGGCAACTTGTTTGTCCCGATTGACGAGCCTTCGAATCAAGATGCTACCCTTCATTCAGGTAAGCTTTGTTGTCAGAGACACACATTGCCGCCGGAACATGCAGTTCAGTGTTGGGCTTTGGGCTTCGTTCGGAAACACCACTTGTGTGCACACGAAGTTGCACTATCCGTTCGGAAACTGTGTGCTCGGTGTGCCTTCTGGTGTTTTCGGATTCGACCCGAGATAGTTTACTAGACTCATTGACCAATGGCCGCATTCAGCACTCAACCGCTAAGTAGCAATCGAACAAAGATTGGTTTCTACTTTCAGTTCCGGCCAATCAGCGTCAAATTACATCAGTAAATCTAGTAATGTTACCCAACTGTTGAGCCCGTTGAATGTGATCAATCTCTCAGTGACTTACTTTTCTCCTAAGGTTTGTTCGCGTCGCATGCTCCAATGTACGCCAGAGAGCACTTAGATCACAGGTAAGATGGTGGTTAAAGCAGTTGAGTTCATGTGCACCAACGTTTGGTGACACGAACGGACTTGAAGCACTTCCCCTTCTTTTTTTGCTTTCAATCAATCGCACATTACAGTATTATAACAACATGGATCTTGATGCTTTTACTAATTTCAATATTATAATTAATAATATTATAATTGATAATATTAATAATAAATTTGTAGAACAAAATCTATTATCCTTTGCTATTAATAATTTTGAAAATGAAAATGATGACAAAATAGAAAGTGAGTATTAAGAAGATATAGCGTTCTAACCTTGTGTTAATATAATTTCTAAAGATTGGTTTTATTTTAAATTCACCTTTTTTTTAGTTTGTGCACTTTTACCCTAACAGCACATGATATCATTCGAATATATTCTATACTCATACTGTAAATCACAGACATCTATACTATATACTAGACCGCTAACTTGCGTCAAATACATGTCCACGAAATTTATGTACTAAATTCTCACGCATGCGTAACATTGGTGGACAACAGTCACATTTGTGATTGGTTGATGTTATGTAAAATGTATATAAGTACGTAATCTGTATATACACTTACAGTTGAATAAAAATTATCTTTGAATAATATATAATCTTCGTTTTTATTTTTAAAAAATTGTTATAGCCTTTAAAATATATTAAAATATATTTGAAAGATATGTATATAATAAGAATCAAGATCAAATATTATACAACATTTATATATATTTATATATATATATATATATTATATATATATATATATTTATATATATATTTATATTTATATTTATATTTATTTATTTATATTTATTTTATAATAAAATGAAAAGTTTAAAATGTGAAAAAATATAATTATATAAAAAGATATAATCATATAAAAATAAAAAATACAATTGTTCAGATAAACACTTAAATACATTTAAAATTATTCAACTTACATTAACAACTATACATTATATATACGCAAATATAAAGTAGTAATTTAGTTTTAAAGACAATTGAGAGAAAATTTAATATCTTTACATATTTTTTAATCTTGTATATGTATTACAAGATTAAAAAGAAATTAAGTTTTCCCCAATTGTCTTTAAAACTAAATTATTTTATATTTGCATATACAATATGTAATTGTCAATAAGTTGAATAATTTTAAATATTTAAATTTTCATCTTAAAAATTGTATTTTATTGTATTTTTTATTTTTATACAATTATATCTTTTTCTATAATTATATTTTTTCACATTATAAATTTTTAATTTTGTTATAAAATAAATATATATATATATATATATATATATATATATATATATATATACAGGGTGTAAAAAAATTAGACCGACAAACTTTGAGGGGAAATAGAGGACATAAAAACAAACATATTTTGTTAATAATGTTTTTCTCTACGACGCTTCGTTTTAATATTATAGGGTACAAAATAGGAATTTTATGATTTTAACAAAAATGTTTATGTTGAAGTCCTCTCCCGATAAAAACAGTACGTGGAATTCACGTCATAACGTGGATTGCACGTACTGTTTTTGTCGGGCTGTTTGCCCTCAATACTGTTTATTAATGAAGCGTGCTTCACAAGGGTATTTTGTATTTACTTTTACTTTATTTTTATATCTTTAATTTTTACAACTCTTATCGATGAAGCATTGAAACAGAAACAGAATCGTTAATCCGAATTTCGACGTTGTCATTTTTGTGTTGAAACAAATGGAGGAATTTTTGAACATTTATTATAAATTGAGCTAATTATTTGCGCATTTTTGTTCCGTTCTTTTGTTAATTGTTTTTTGAAGATTAAAATATATATGTGTAATTGAAATAAATTTAATTTTTTCACTTATGTTTGTTTTTTGTTAAAATCATAAAATTCCTATTTTGTACCCTGTAATATTAAAACGGAGCGTCGTAGAGAAAAACATTATTAACAAAATATGTTTGTTTTTATGTCCTCTATTTCCCCTCAAAGTTTGTCGGTCTAATTTTTTTACACTCTGTATATATATATATATATATATATATATATATATATATACCGGGTGTTTCAGACCACCCGTCCCACCCTTTTAAAACGTAGGGATGTGCTTGTACAAAAAAATGGCTCAGACGAAATTTGCATGATTTCGAGGGATCTATCTGATGGTGACCTTGAATTCGACCTTGAGATCGACCTTCAAGGTTATTTGAAGGTCAAAGTGTTTTTTTTTAATGGGAACCCCTATTTTTGATTGTATATTCTTATAGCTGACCTCGAGAGCTTTCCAAAACACTATAATAAAATATTTTTTCCTCAAGCATTTATCGAGTTATGAGGCTTCAAATCATTTCTTAATTTTACATAAACCGTAAAATATCTTGTAAAATATTCACTTTTCGATTATTTTACTTTAATACTTTTATGTACAAAATAATGAGAGGAATCAATTGATGTAAAGAAAACACATAATTGTTTCGAAGAAAAAATATGCAATTTGCAATTAACAATTACATATTGTTTCTTAAAAATAACTAAAATATATTTGTAGATTGGAAAATGTACGTACTAAAAAAGAAACTAAACGAAAAGCTCATCACTAAGGAACAGGTGGAGGATCTCCCATAAAAATATCTTTTTTAACATTAGAAGAATTATTTAAATTTTCAACCCCGAAAGCAGCAGGATTATTCCGCAAGGAGGAATAAATTTAGATAAAGAAAATTCTCAAGAAATATATTGTGATAATAATTCAGAACAAGTACAAAATTTAGAAACTCTGAAAATGTACCATTACATAAAAAATTATGTACAAGCAGTATGCCTTTAAATAATATGAATGATATGCGATATTTGTGACATTATAATAATATGATTAAATTGATTTAATTTTTAACATACTTTTAAGATTATTTGACATTTAATATTTTTCAGATTCAAATACGAATTCAAAATCGATGTCTGTTAAAATGATAAATATTCAAGAAGAAAAACTATCGTTAAAAAGAAAAGAATTAGATGTTCAACGACAACTTTTGGAGGTACAACGATCTACATTGATTGAAATACAAAAAATAAGAACTGTCATGGATACGTTTGGATCATTGCAGTAAGATTTTTCATAAAAGGAGGTAAATATTTGATTAAAAATTTTTAATGTTTTTATTTATATAGCAGAATATCTAATCAAATAATTTTTCAAAAAATTTATTTGATTACAGCACATGTAAGGTTGCAAAGTTGTGCACACTAGTTGTGCACTTCGTGTTGTGCATATACTTTATTTGTTTGTTTTTTGATTGTCAAGACTTTGTTAATTTATTTTGTGTTTCATGTTATTTAGATATAAGATTTTTTTACATAACTAGATGTAATAAAAGTATTTTGTTTCTTTAAAATAGATTATAAGTGACACTTGTGATACATAACTAGATGTAATAAAAGTATTTTGTTTCTTTAAAATAGATTATATAAGTGACACTTATGATACATAACTAAATGTAATAAAGTATTTTGTTTCTTTAAAATAGATAAGTGACACTTGTAATATATAACTAGATGTAATAAAACTATTTTGTTTCTTTAAAATAGATAAGTATTGTGATACATATAAATGATGTCTTATTTAATTAAATAAAAAAGAAAATGAAAAATATTATTTTATTATTATATTCTTTAACGATAATTATAATCTTTAACGATATTTTCAATTAAAATATTGTTGTATAATTCGTTCTCGAATTTCATTGTCATTTAAATTTTCTTCTACGTTGTATATTTCAAGATTTCTTTCCCTTTCATCTAATTCATCAAAATATATTTCCGGTTACGGGACATTGTAATGTTTTGCAATATTTTGAACTACGCAACATACATTTACAATAAGAGCTAAAATAAATTCTATAAATTAATATTCTCAAATATTTTAAAAACATGTAGTTGCTATATATGTAAATTACAAATTACACTACCAGAGAATTCTGGCGAGTAATGCAAAGCTCTTTCCTTCCTCAGGCATCTCCATCTTCCCTTCAACATTCCAATGGCTCGTTCTACACATGATCGAGCTTTTACGTGAGCATTAGTATAACGAGCAGAAGGTGATCCTTCTGGTTGCCTTAATTTTGGTGTCATCAAGTAGGGTAGTAGGGGATATCCGGAATCCCCTATAATAAAATTATAACACTCATTATAACACTTTATTTGTACATATATATATTACCAACATTAAATTTTTTTAAATTAATAACTAAAAAAAATTGTACACATTTGTAATTTATAACTTTAATTTGTAATTTATATTAATAAACTTAAAATAAGTTTAAATACTATTATGTTTTAAATTAATAACAATCTTTTAATAGAGAGAGAAAGAGAGAGAGAGAGAGAGAGAGAGAGAGAGAGAGAGAGGAGTTTTACCTAATAACCAAGTATTTATTCGTTCATTTTAAAACTGCTGTTCTAAATGTATCGAAATATGGGAAGCATTCCAAACGCGTGCATCGTGGGTCCTTCCTCCATGACCACTGTTTATAGCAAGTATTTTTCCATTTAAATCACCTTAAAAAATATTTTTAAAAATGTTATATTTTTTTATGATTATACTTTTACTATTAAAACAAAAAATTTTTGATTAATATACTATTAAAACGTTCAATGAATGATAAAGTTTTCGATTAATATATAGATGTTCCCGTTCTGTATTGGAGGCCAAATTGCAACATGAGGAGACACCTCCGATTAGACACAGTACAATTGGACACAACTAGCTTTGATTGACTAATCGTGCTTGATCGTGTTGGTTACCCTAGGCATCGGTCGATATAATTGGCTGTGTCTAATCGTACTGTGTCTAATCGGGCAATCCCCAACATGGGTACCGTCGATAGCCCCTATTACACCTGGAAATCTATAATGAATCCAAAATTTAAAATAAGAATAATAAAAATAGTAAATCAAAACAATTTTTTGTAATAAAAACTACACAAAATATTAAACAAACTGTCTTTTAACAGATTCGATATCACGATGTTCTGTTGGAAATTTAATCCAATTTCTCATAATCCGATTGAGTGCTTCTACGACACTATGAATTGATTCCGATATTGATGCTTGGCGCATACTAGATAAAAAATCCTGACCGATTCGCCGTTGATATAAGCCAGAAGCAAAAAAATTCAAAGTTGCTAAAATCTAAATATAAAATAAAAATATTTGTTTAATTAATATATTCAAAATCCTACAAAAGATAAAAATATAATAAATTAATAAATTAACAGTTTCATCAATTATTATATTCCTTTGATAAGTACCTTCAACTCAGAGGGAATTGCTGTTGATTTAATATCTTGTGGCATATACGGATACAACTCCATACATAGCTGCATTACCTCCTCTCGAGATAATCTAAAAATTTGCATTCGTAAGATATCAATTAAAAAGAATTGTATATACATAATTTTTATTTAAATAAACTTAAAAATAAAAAAAAACATTTGATATAATAAATATACACATAACCTATTCAATCAATAAAAAGGATATGAAAGTTATAATAATAAATAATAATAATTATTACCTGTATATTTCTTGAAATCTTCTTTCCGGAATGTCGAAAGGATTTTGAGTATCACGTAAAAATTTTCGTACAATCCCAGGTAGCAAACACACGTCACTTTGACATTTCAAATTGGTCATTCACTGATTATTCTTGACGTCATAAATTGACGTTTTTATAACGTAAAAGTGACGGTCTAATGTCACAGATTCTTGACGTCATGACATGTACCACATTTTGACGTCATAAAATGTACCATATTTTGACGTCTTTTTCTTAACATAATAATATATTTAATAGTGTTGTCGAATAAAGCATTGTCTAAAAGTGAATCAGTGTATTATCACTAAAAAACAGTAAATGATTAGTCACTGATTACAGCACTCTAAATCAGTGATATTTTATTAAAAGAATCAGTTAATAATTTTGACTGTTTCAATCAGTAATATCTCAGTAATATTTCTTTTGTTATTGCCAGTAATATTAAACAATTCATTTCTCTATCTATTTCATAAATATAATATAAATATAATAAATATAAAAATAAATATATATAAATATAAATAAATATATATAAAATTAAAAATTTTATTTATATTTACTAAATATTTATTATATTAAAAATTTTATTTTATTTATATTACATATATATTGAACTTGTTATTTTAAATAAATAATGAATGAATAATTTTCATTAAGTAGTCAGACATTTATTTGTTCGACTTATAAAATCGATTTAATATCTGAAGTCTCTCCATTGAGATTGTATAAGAAATTAAATCGAAGAAATATTTCTAATTTTATCTGTCATTCTTTGCAAACTTTATATAATGCTTATAACTAAAACTAAATACGAGAGAGATAGCGATCATAGCGGTAAACGAACGAACTAGCGATGATTGATTTTACATTGAAATTTACTGTTTTTACAGTGAATTTTACTTTAACAATTGTTAAAGTCTGATTGCAAAAGTCATGTTATATAAAAAATTTTAAAAGATTTTTTTATGTGATCGATGATATTAATAATAAAATAATCGTCACTTCATGACTAAAAAATGACATCAAAATAATGTTATATCAAAATGTCAATATAAAGTCATGTAATAAATCAGTCATTTTGACGACATATGACCAAAAATGACCAGTTTGGAACATCAAAATGACGTGTGCTTGCTACCTGGGATACGAAAATTATTTCTTTCGTTTCTGTTTTCTATTAAAAATAACATATCATGCAGCTGCCATTTCGAACGACTCAGCATTTCACATAAAATTTTCATTTTTCACGAGTTTAAGTAAAATTTTCTACTTTTCATGAATTTACTTAAAAGTTTTCACTTTTCTTCACTTTCATTAATTTACGCTAGGGGAAAAGATTCATGATCGATCCCCAGTATTTACATGTGCTGTTGGGAATATGATGTCCATCTCTGACCATTTCTGATCATAAAAAATGATATTAGATACCTCACGTCATTTTGTACAATCAGACATAGTCAGATACTGATATCATATCTAAACATGTATAAAACAAAGCAAAGGTTAGTTTCATGTACGCTTTGATATAAATCATATATGACATTATATATAATCATTTAAGATTATATATGATTTTACCTTTTTTTATATAGACAAATATAATTTTTCCTAAAAATTATATCTTGCATTATATATTTAATTAATTATTATTATGCAGTATTTAAAAACAACAGTTAAATGTATATTATTATAAAAGCAGCTAAGTGGTACATCGAAAAAATTGTAAATTCTTAATGAATAAGAATATATTCTTAATTGGCGACTTCTACGCCGCAACTCAATTTTCGTGTGCGCGACATGTTTCTTCATTTGCCGCTATGCGGCGACACCAGTCTTAATTTTTCTCGTATTCAATATTTATCATGAAATGTATATAAAGGATTTGTATTAACATAAGATCTAAAGTATATTTTTTTCCCTTAGCAGTGATGCGAAAGAGAAGACGCTGCTCACACATAGGTTTTCTATGTGCATGTGAACCGTATCCTCTTTGACATCACTCTTTATTAGTTTAATTTCAAGCTGGATTCCTTGTTGGGATTCAGAATATTTATTTATATATGATTTAATATTTATTCATATATGATATCATATATGACTATATTTGGCGAAACATAATTAGATGATATTGACAAAATCCATATATGGCCAATTTTATATGGACTTTTTTTCCCGGGATTATAAAAATATATCTTTATATAATAATATACAAATATATATATATATTATATATAATATATATATATATTCATATCCATTTATACATAAGCATATCTATTTTTATATGGACAAAATTTCACAGATATATAAGTTTGTATAACTAGATATAATCAATTTTGTCTAATTATATATGAAAAATTTTTTACCGGGTAGTTATGAGCATTATATAAAGTTTGCAAGGAATGACAGATAAAATTAGAAATATTACTTCCATTTAATTTCTTATACAATCTCAATGGAGAGACTTCAGATATTAAATCGATTTTATAAGTCGAACAAATAAATGTCTGACTACTTAATGAAAATTATTCATTCATTATTTATTTAAAATAACAAGTTCAATATACATGTAATATAAATAAAATAAAATTTTTAATATAATAAATATTTAGTAAATATAAATAAAATTTTTAATTTTATATATATTTATTTATATTTATATATATTTATTTATTTTATATTATATTTTTATATTTTTAAATTTTATATATATTTTTATATTTTATTTTATATTTATTTATATATTTATTTATTTTGTTGTGCCCGGCGCGGCACGGGGTGTGGGATAGCCGGAAGAATGAATCGAACCCTTGGATTAGTCCACAACGGTTTTTTATTATAAAATTTCTCTTATACAAATAGATTCTCGTATCTTATTTTTAGTCGGTTTCTTTACAAAAGCCTTCTTTCCTTATTGTCGTCCTTTCTTGTGTCGCTTCGTTTTTAGATTTAGAGCGTTTAACAATTTCTTTGAGTGATTCGTCGCACAGTATAGCAGTTAGCCCTCGGTTCGCACTATTTAATGATTGATTTATTATTAATGACTGTCCGCCGCGGATTCGCGGTGGATGGCTTTTATTCCTTCAATTTTGGGAGTGTTTTGGAGGGGATCGCCTAGCGACATGACCATGCATGGTCGTGGAAGTTTTTCGTGGCGTCCAAAGTCCAAGTGCAAGCGAAGAAGATTCAAAGTTGAATCCCTTTGTTAGTCCGCCTTATACTTCTCGGGTAATCGGTACGGTTTCACATTCACCGGCGTGGTGTCGGCACGCGTGCTTATCTCATGCTCGACCGTCGCGGTGCATGTCAGTGGTTCTCCTTCCAGATGGAATATATCACTGTATTCTTCGCAGATTTGTTGAAGAGTCTGCCTCTCTTCTTTATTTAAATGTTGAGTGCGCAGTGATTGTCAAATTCGTTGACTGCGTGAAATATTCGATTGAATTTTTTTTCCCGATTTTATTAAATTTATCTCGTTTTTATTGCGTTGTTTTCTAAATCTTCTAAGGGAACTATAGGAGTTGTCATCTCCACAATTTTGTCAGTGGCATTTATTATGCTGACGGGGCACGAAAAATTTTCGGGCTCCACTAGACAACTTCCAATGTACACTCCGGGTACGGTTTCTTCCGTTCGAACTATTCCTATTTGATTTCGATTGCGGCTCGTACTATTGTCTCGCTGCGTAGTTTTAAAGTGATCTTTTTGCAAGGGTGTAGTTTTATTATTGCGTCTTTTATTTTAATTTCGTTCATTTCATAATCGCACTTCACCTTTTGCTTCTTAGGAAATCCAATCCTAGAATTCCTTCATGTTCTATAGTTGTGTCGTCCTTTATTATATAAAAGGTATGCTTAATTTTATGTTTATTAATGTTAATTGTGGCGTACATCTTTCTTATTGTATTGTATATACTTTATGACCGCTTATTCCTATTAACGCGATCTTCTTTTCATAAATTGGTGCGTTATATTTTAGATTTCTTAATTTTAATAGCGAAATTGTCGAACCGGAGTCGTATAGCATGTTTATTTCGTTATTTTTTTGCTTCCTGTATAGGCAATGTAATTTGTAGTAATTCTTCCTTCGACGCACGTACATCCTTGACATGCGATATGCGATACTCTAAGGCAGGTCATTTGCTCTCTCTCTCTCGGCTTCCTCCGTGCTCTCTTCTTCACTATTGCTTGCAGAGTCCTGCGCTTTTCTTGCGGTAAATCCTATCACCCTTTGTTCTCGCGTGTGTTTGTACTTCATAACTAGTTTCTATTCTAGTGTATTAAAATAATTTTACTATTTGTTTCGGTCCGTCCGTTTAGATATTGCAGCATTTCTTCGCGGGTCTGATATCCGGATTTTTTCGCAATGTTACAGATTTATTCACGGTTTTATACGCGTTGATTTTTTCAGGTTTAGGCAAACGTGAATCTTATTACTTTGGCAATTCGCGTCGTTAATGGAATTTTTCCGCATTTATATATTGTTATATAGCGTTTTTATTTGTCCGGTGGTGTATTTAACATCGGGATTTGATTTTTATTAAGAAGCCGGGCGCTCGTGTTGCAGAGGGTACGATAACGCTTCTTTTCTGTTGCTCGCTCCAAACTTATCGCTTCTTGGAGCGTGGGGAATATCGCTTGCATCGTACTAGGATTTTTAATTCGTCGCGCTAGTCCAATTTGGAATTTATTAACGCTTGTTTTTTAATTGTTTCTTTGTATTGCTTGTTTAAATGAAGGGGGTCGTTCCTCTCCTTCCACCATTGATTCGTACAATTTTTTTAATTTTTTGCGGGGGGGGCTTTTAAATAAAACAAAAATGGGGGGGGTCTATCGTTGTCCGAACGCCAGTGTGCGGCTTCGTTTCGACTTTTTTGTTTCACTGAATTAAATTCGATTTGTAAATGCGTTAGTGCTTTTGCCTTTCGTTTCCGATAGCAAGTTTCGAGTTTGTGTTTTTTAATTTTTAAATGTTTGGATGTCTCACGTTTCGAAATCTGCATTGCTTTACTTTTTAATTTAGATATCCAAATTGCTTGAATTAATGTATTCTTCGTCCGCAGGATTATATTTTTGATACCGCGTTACCGTACAGCGTTTTAAAGCAATTCCTCGTTCGCGTCGTTCCGTCAAATTCTGGGAATCAATTGTTTACGCGCTCTCTTTTAATGGTCACATAGTTGCGGGCTGCCGCTGCGTAAAGGTTCGGATATCGTGTTGAGTGCGTCCGTACGTTACCTCGAGTCTGGGGACGTGTTACTGCATTTTTACTCGCGTTCCGTTTCAATTTGTTGGTGCGAGTTTGTATATTTCGCATGTTCGCGCATGTACTTTGCATTTTGCGGAAACCTGTGTACAGAGTTTCGGCGGAGTAATTACGTTACTTCGTCCTTCGGACGGCTGACCGCATCTTTCATTAGGCTGCCGGGTACGTTTAGTTCGGGTCTGCTGCCTCGCATTGCACTCGATTTTCTTCTATCGACGGCTTCGTTTATCCATATTCGTTTTGCGCACGTGGATCGAAACTAAACTAATATCGAACAGATACGGCGAAATAATTTCTTATTACTCTGTTAAACGCGAAACTTGGTCACAGTTTTGTAATAGAATTATCGTTATTTATCCGTTCGTGTCCCCGGATGCAATCAGGAACTCGAATTAATGTTTCTATCTAAATCTTTTTTCGCCAACGCTTCTAGAATATCCGCGAGCAAACTTCTTCTGCTACTCGCTATCGGAGTTACAAGTTCACGAATCTATTTGCCAATCGCGCTGGCACGCTCAGAAATCCGCGGACTATTTTAATTTTACTTTTTTAACGGTGGCTGCATTCTTTAATAAAGTCGACTTACAGTAGTAGTACGGTGATCGCATGGTTTGTTAACTTATCGGGGTCGCTCGACTGCTGATTGCTTGTGGTGATCGTTAGTCCCGCGTTGGTCGCGCTTGTCCGTCGTGCGGAAACTTAGACCGTTCGGTGATGCGTGTCCAGTCCGTCTGCGGTTGCATTGTCTTGGCGAATCGTGATCGACGTGGTCTTGAGCGCTCGTGTATTCCTTTTGGCTTTCAGCTGCTTGACCGGATTTTCTTTTAATCACTGTTCGTCCGTATGTGTTGCGTGCTAATGTGTATGAATCTATCTGCTTTAAACCTCACTGAGCTAAGTG
>NW_020229462.1:83730-109006 GCF_003227725.1 Camponotus floridanus | reverse complement strand
TAGGTGGGATTTTATGATTAAGCAAAACAGTATATTTTTCCGTTAATATCATAAACTCTCTCATGATAAGATTAACTTTTTATTTTGTAGGAATTTGTACTGCAACAAAAATATTTACAAATGTATCTATTGGAACACCTGGTTCTTGTAATGATGCTCGGGTTCTAAAATACTCCAGCGTCTACCGGACGATAATGCGAGATGGAGTAGAATCCATGTTCTTTAATGAGAATTATCATTTGATAGGTGATAAGGCCTACCCTAAACAGAATATGGTATGGCACCTTTTAGTAAGTTGCAATTTTTTGCATTTAAATATATGATGTTATGTTCCGTCATGTGAACAGCATCTTAATGCTGCCTTTCTTTGAACAGGGATTTTGGAAACCTTACTCCAAGACAGAAAACGTACAACTATCATCACAGTTCAACCCGTATTGTAATAGAGCACACGTTAGTCTTATGAAGGGCAGATGGAAGCACTTAATGAAAGTTAACACAGAGATTGCCAAAGTTAGTGACATTGTACTGGCCATCTGCGTTTTGCACAATTTTTGTTATCTACACAACGATGAAGTGATTCAGAAAATGATTGGAGATAAAAGACACATGGCTAAGCAACATGTTCTCAAGAATTATGCAGACGAAGCCAGCAAAATACAAGGCGCAGAAAAACGCAACAGAATTGTATGCCTGTTCTGATTCTCTTTTAGAAAGATTTCTTTTATTGATAAATAAATGAAAAGAACTAAGTATCTGAAATAAAACAATTCAACAAATATTGTCTTTGACATTTATTTCTCATTTATATCTCAAAGTACATATTTGTAAAATCAAATGTTATTTCGACAGAACTACACTAAATAATATATATAGAAAATATGAAAAAAAAATAACATTGTCTTATACATATTTGATAACAAAGATAGAAACTCAAAATAAAAAGGTACTCAGATATAGCAAATTCGGCACTTTGCCGAAATAATTAACGAATATTAACGTAAATAAAACTAAACGATATATTTATAAATCTAGACTTTCTGCAGTTTCTCACACTGTGAAATGATTAAGGCACTTTGGCAATGACAAGTAAGTACATAATATCATACTGGAACTTTTCTGTAATATCCCTTAACTTAAAGTAAATAAGTATAAATAAAATAGTAATAGATATAGTAGTAATATATAATTTAACTTAAAGTAAATAATATAATACTTTGGCATTTCAGCATAAGTACAAAAGGTGAGGTAGTCATGTTTAAATGGAATAATAACACTAGTGCTAAGTAATCCTCTGTACTAACATAAATTATAAAAAGAGACATCCCAAGTAAAAAATTTATAAAAATGTTTTAAACTCATTTTCAAAGATATCTTAAAAACGTTAAAATAATTAGTTAAATTACTTTTTATTCATTAAAACGTTTATTTTAATGTTTAATGTAATATAAATATTTATTTAACGTGTATTAAATATTTATTTTATTAATATTTTAATAAATATTAATAAAATAAATATTTTTTATTTACTTATAAATAAAAAATTATAAATAAAAACCTATATAAATATTTTTTTTTACTTGGGATATTCTCATGGAAAGATAACCTAAAACAAAAATATAACAATTATTGATCACATATAGAAGAAATCACATATTTAATGCTTGTGTTAATCAATGACATATGAAAATTATAAGGAAAGAGTACCTGTGTTAGCTGCCTAACTTGTAAATCACAATTTTAATTAGCTTAAATTTTATTTGAGCTTGTGGTTGAGCTCATCATCTTGGTAATTATACTAAGGAAAAACCTTTTTAGTATCATTGGAATCTTGCATCAGTTTCATCAAACTTTCATTTTGCTTGCGACGTTCCTCAGCTTCATTTTTCAGAAAATTTAGGATGCAGCTGTTGTCAACTCTAGGTTTCTTTGGTTTGGTGGATGATTTCACATGATTGAATGGACTTTCATTGAGGTCGTCTTCATCTGATAATGCATTTTCAGATTCACAAACCATTGCATTGGTAGCTGATTGTCTTGCAGAATTTGTAGCATTCGAAGTCGTGGCTGGTTGCTCTTTGGAGGTAGTGGGTGTAGGTGACGCCTGTTCAGAAAGAGGCCATGAGTCAAGCAAACGTTTTGGTTTTGCTTTGTGTTTCCCTTTAATGATGTCAAATACCTCATCATAAAATGCTGGTTTTTTCACTTTTCCATTACCAGAATTACCAGCACCAGCATTTTGTAAAAAGTTCATCACAGCACTTTCAAGGTTGCGCCACTTCTGTGAGCAAACAGATCCTTCATCCCTTATTCCAAAATTGTATTTTTCTTTGAGTTCTGCACCAATTTTCTCCCAAATTTTTTCTTCACAGTTTTTATCATTTCAGTATCATTGAATGTCCTTACGTCCAACAATTTCAATCAGGTCATGTGTGGCTGTGATATCCAGTGGTGATGGTTTATTATTTTTGACCCAAATCTCTTTGTTGCTTCTGGTTTCACTCGACAGAGGTGAGATGACACGTGTTTCAGAGCTTCCGCTAGAGAAATTCTCTATGACATTTGGAGTCCTCCGTCATCGTAAAAAACTCACAGAATAGCAGATTTAAATTTTTTAATTACATGATCATCTACAGGAAGAGAGATAAATGATCCACCTGAGAAAAAAAATAGAAACAGGTCACAAAGATGCATTAAATAGATTCAAGAAGTACCAGTATTTCATTCAGAAAAAGATTAAAACGTCTAATTAAAACAAAATTGGACCTATTATATTAATAGAATTAGCTCTCAGCTATACAAAATTCCATTTCGAAACATTGATTAAAATGACACAAAAACGTAGATATGTTTTCGAAAGATAAATTTAATTGATTAACATAACCCTTATAGAATTCATAATGCAGGTATACTTACTTGAAACATGATGGAAGAACATTTGGCCATCAACAGAATGCACGCCACCATCAGCACGCACTAGGAGGAGGTGTTCGTTCAAGGTGAGTACGGTTACGTTATTCATTTTGTTTTTCGACAACAAGCATTGTCTTTCGCGCCAAACAACCTACCACAACCGCACTATCAACCTCAGGCGCGTTTTCGTTTCGCTATCACGAGCGACCAGAGGCAAACAAGACCGTTTTCGTTTCTGGTTGTGACGTCATCGATGCAATCACGTGAGCCGTGGTAGCTGCTACCGCGCTGCCATGGTCTCGAGGATGATAGTGCGGTTGTGGTAGGTTGTTTGGCGCGAAGTGCGAAAAGAGAATGAATGTAACGGGTCACCCACTCTTCATTAGCAATTATTCCTATTTTGAAATGAGATATTCTATCCTTCAAAAAGAAAAGGACAACCCTGTTTGTAGGTTGTAATTGATAAATATTCACAATGTGTGATAAATCGTCCATCAATCACTTCCATTATACAAAATAACACAGATAACCTCACATTTGGATCCATCATGATCATGACACATGAAGCAAACCGCTAACGCGTTTGTGCATTGCCTGCTCGAAACGTTTTATTCTCGATTACTATTTGTGACGTCATATTATCAAACACGAACCAACCGCTTGTAGCGAGGTAGCAGCAACGAAAACGCGCCTCTCGAGAGCATGGCAGCGCGGTAGCAGCTACCACGGCTCACGTGATTGCATCGATGACGTCACAACCAGAAACGAAAACGGTCTTGTTTGCCTCTGGTTGCTCATGGTAGCCGAAACGAAAACGCGCCTTCTGGTAACAGCGTGCGAAGCTAAGACGCTTAGTAAAAATTTTATGTTCGCGCAGTTAACTACTAGTGAAAATGAAGTATACTCCGCAGGAATATACGGACATGATTGTGGCATACGGGCTAGCGGGAGAAAATACTTATCGTGCGGCTGCAATTTACATGGAATCATTTCTCGGGCGTGCACAAAAACCAAGTGGCCGTACAATTTTACGTGTTGTGCAATAATTATGTGAAACTGAGTGTCGTGCATAATATCGGGATAACCGCTCCAGCAGTGCGTCTTCGTGTGCGAGATGAAGAAAGGATTCTTGAAGAATTTTATCATCGTATCACATTATCAACAATAGTGCACATCACAGTGTGCAATACATTTTATCGAGGGATTTTCAACCACGAATCAATTTTTGTAAAGGTACTGTCCATTAATTTTTTACATTACGATATATTCAGCGTATAGTAAATGGCATTTTGAATAATTTTTAAATTGAGAGTGGAATAGGCCTATGGGGGAAACCACTATAAAAAAAGCGCACCATGCTATCTACTGCAAGGTGGTGTGGAAATGATAGGGCATCATTTTCTCGCCACGAAAAGGGGGGACGGGTCATTTTTCGGCGCGGTATTGCGATATATCGCAAACCACCATCACGTCTCGGAGAGCGACCCGCCCACCGCTTCGCCGCGCTCGTAGTATCAGATTACGATGGGACGACTCTCGTTGCCGCGCGCTTTTACTCACGCAGATTGGCCGATCTTTTTTATTTAATATTTCGTTAATTATTGCGACAATCCCAAAACAATACAGGTCATTTCTTCTTAATTCGAGCCAATCTACTTATTTATTTCATTAAGGTCGAAAATCGACGGACACCCTGTATATCAAATATATATCAAGTATATCAAGTATATACGTACGTATGTATGTAAAGAAAAAGAGATAGGGAGAGAGAGAATAAAATAGAAATAGAAACAGTAAGGCATAAAAAAGAAAGAGAGAGAATTTTAAGAAAGAGAAGAGAGATAATAGAAAATAAAATAATAAATGAGAAAAAGGTAGAGAGAGATTGAGAAATTAGAAAAAAAAGAAAAATATTGAAAATATTAAATATATAATAAATATTATTAATGTTTTTATTTTTTCTTCAGAGTTAAAGAAACGAATATTAAAATACAGAGAAAAAGAAAGAGAAAAAAGGAAAAAAGATTCATGAAAGAAGTAGGTTAAGAAAGAGAAAAGACACAGAAGAGAAAAAGAAGAAAAAGAAACAAATAGAAAAATGTGCGTATTTATATGTTTAGATATGTATATGTGTAGTACGCGTTAATAATTTGTTCCGTTTCTCTAGCAAAGATTGATAATCTATTCTTTGTTAATCCATAGGATTCTTATACATTAATAAAGGATAGATATTACCAATCCTCGTTAGGGAAACGGAACGAATCATTGACGCGTACTATATATGTCTATGTTTATATATATATGTTTATATATATGGGTGTGTGTGTATAATTTTTTATAAATATATGTATAAAATTCATTGAAAGACAGAGAAAGACAGAGAAAGAAAGAGAGAGAGAGAGAGAGAGAGAGAGAGAGATAGAAAATAAGATAATAAAAAAAAGAGAGAAGGAGAAATTAAGAGATTGAAAAAAGAAAGAAAAAGAATTAAATATAAAATATATTGAAAATGCATTTTTAATGTTATTGCTTTTTATTTATAGTTGAAGAAGTTGAATATTAAATATTGTTATTAAATATTATATGTATACTTTTTATTTAGAGTTAAAGAAGCCTAAATAAAAACAAAAGAAAAAGAATAGAGAAAGAGAAAGAAAAAGAAGGAAAAGAAAAGATATTGTAAATGTTTTTACTTTTTATTTATAGAAGATATTTATTTAAAGAAGTCTAAAAAAAGAAAAAGGAAAAAAAAGAGATAGAAAGAGAAAAAGAAGGAAAAAAATTCCTGAAAGAAGAAGATTGAAAAAGAAAGATTGATAAAGGCAGATTAAGAAAGAGAAAGAGAAAAAAGACAGAAGAGAAAAAGAAGAAAGAGAAATAAAGAGAAATATACGTATTTATATTTAGATACGTACGAGTATATGTACAGTACGCGTTAATAATTCGTTCCGTTTCTCGAGCAAAGGTTTAGAATATCTATCTTTTGCTAATCCATAGAATTCTTATACATTAGTAAAGAATAAATATTACTTTTTATTTAAAGTAAAAGAAGCCTAAATAAAAAGAAAAGAAACAGAAGAGAGAAATAGAGAGAAAATGAAGAAAAAAAAGGATATTATAAATGTTTTTACTTTTATATTACAAACCTACGCTAGGAAAAAACGGAACGAATCATTAACGTGTACTATACATCTCTATGTTTATATTTGTATATATGTATGTGTGTATATAATTGTATATAAATGTATGTATGTATTAGAATCACATTGAGAGAGAAAGAGACAGACAGATAGAGAGAAAAAGAGAGATAGACAGACAGAGAAAGAGAAAGAGAGGATATAAATGACAGAATGTGAATGGTATAGAGAGATTGAGAGAAAAATAATGAAATGTTTGAAGAGAATGAAAAGGTAATAAAATAAGAAAAAAAGAGGGGCAGAGAGAGAGAGAGAGAGAGAGAGAGAGAGAGAGAAGAATAAGATGTGGAAAACAAATTTAATTTTTTTAAGTGTATTTTTTATTTAAAAATTATATATGTTATAGAGAGTTAATAGAACTACAGGGTGTCTCTGAACGCAGTGCCAAAATTGATACAGCAACTTTAGGATATAAAAACCAATCGAAAATGTTAATAAACATATGTCCAATTTTGAATGGTTTAGAAGTTATAATGTAATAAAATTTTTTTCTTAGGACAATATAAATTGAAATAAATGTTGTTTAATGTTATTTATTTTGTTTAAAACTTTACCAAAGATGATTAAAAATTAAAAAGCAACTTTATTACTTTGAAACTACAAAACCATTCGAGAATTCGGACACATATGTTTATTAACATTTTTGGCTTTAGGACATGAAAACAAGTGGGAAATGTTAATAAATATATGCCCGAATTTTCGAACGATTTTGAAGTTATAAGGTAGTAAAGTTGCTTTCTTAAAACAATATAAATTGAAATAAATGTTGTTTAAACAAAAATATATCTTATATGAATTTACTTGCATATCAAGATGTAATTATAATCATATGTATATATATTATAAATAATGTAACATTAGAATTATATATATATAAATTATTTGTATATATAAATATATATAATTATATATACATTTTTTTTAATTATATGATAAAGTAGAAGGAAATAAATGGCGCGCGAGGAGCGCGCGCAATGTTGTGTACTAGTCGTTATAAAAATAATCTTGTATTGCAAAGAAAAAATTATGAGAAAAAATCATTTCAAAAAAAAAGAAAAAAAAAACGAAATTATTTTAGATGTTGATCATTAATTGATAAAACACATTCAATATACACAAACAAGAAACAATGGTTCCTAAATATGTTATTGCGCTGCTAATGTGAAAAGTATCTCGAGTATTTATCATCGGCACCGCCAAAGAGCCTTCATACCGGAAGAGCTCATCATGCTTCTGAATCTAAGGAATCGTTATCAAGAATTTACTGTATTATCGTGAAAAAGAGAAAGAGCCTTTGTGAAACTTGCTTTAAAATATGGATAAGCAACTAATTACTTTTTTTTAATTTTTAGATATACAATATTTTTGCATTAATCATATTTATTATTTGTAATAAATTGCAATAGAATAAATCATATATTAAGAAAAATAAGAGAGGAGGAAAGAGGAAGGAAAAAAGTTTGATGTATAAAACTACGATGATAGTGCACACGTGATGGTGAACACGATTCAAATCTAATATTTCATAATTCAGCATGCCCGTTCACATAGTTCTCGTTTTCTCCTTTGACGAAATGGATTTATACAATCAAGTGTACAGTATAGAAGGATCAACTTTAAAATGTATTCAGAACTATATTCGCAATGTCGTAGGATTGGCGCCGGTTATTTTTTCGGGTAGAGGATTCTTTCAGTATTTGTTTGGTCTTATTCCAAATCGATTACCTGTAGTAGTCGGTAAAGTTCTCACTACATTTCATAATTTAATATATACGTTATGATATGTGTATATTAAATTTTTTTAATATTATCTTCTTTTATTCTCTATAAATTGTTATGTTTCCTTTCTTCATTTTGCAGATGGCAATCTTCTCGAGCTGTCGAAAATAGAAAAACTCACAGTGGAGTAAATTGATGAATATTACAAAAAATTATGGAACATTTAATTGAGTTTTTCGAAACGCAAAAATACAATTATATAAATGCGAGAACAACTACTCTCGAAATCGACTTGTGATATGTGCTCAATAGGATGATATCATCTAAATTATAAATTTGTTATTTTATTTGTAAGTTTCTCCAACTAATTATCATTTTCTTAAGAAGTTTAAAATATTTCGAAAAATGAAAGAATTAGATATGTATTTAATATGTATTATTATGTTATATATATATATATATATACATATATATATATATATATATATATATATATATATATATATTTATTTATTTATTTGACTCAATTTGAATATATTGATTTAATATAATCACACGAGTTTTATATTATCATACATCTATATGTAGTTTTATGATATTTCTAAACAAACGAATTAATTAAAATAAAGTAAAATTTCTATTTTTCTAAATAAAAATATACAAAAGCCAAATTTAGTAAATTAATAAGTAAATATAATAGAAGATTGCAATTATTGTGTGGACAAATCGAACAATTAAACGTGTCATTGCAAATTGCAAAAACAGTCATGTATACGAATAATAAAAAAATTGTTTTATTAAAAACGATTTTTAGGTAATTATTAATTTTAATAATTATATTTTTATTATCATTAGATTATAACGTATAAATTGACAAGTGATCGCATTCAGATAGTACTTTGCGCTAGAAAAATAGCTAAACCGGCTACAATAAAAATTCCAAAACACCAAAGATTCATTCTTAATACCTGTAATAAAAAAATCATTTTTGAATCGTTTTTATTATGTTTTTATCTTATTCTCGTACCTTGTCCTGCCATTCCTTATGGGCTATGCATTCGCGAAAACTCATACGAGTAAAATGCACGCTGAAATAAAGCGGTATCCAGGAATTGGGAATGAACGTATACAAAATTTTGTCCACGAATTTTCGTAGAAGGAAAGATTTTCTCATTACTAAATCTCTCATCTGAAAGACATAAAAACATGCTTAATTTCTTTCAATTCAATAGAGATATCCAATATGGTAAATATTGTCACGAAATAAACCTCCAGATAATTATACATTGCAAGATCACATATTGCATGGCCATCGTCGCATCGTAATTCCGAAAATTTCGGTAGAATTTTGGCAAAGTCCGAATTATAGCATTCCATTAATTCATCGAGCAATAAAACATCCTCAAATCCCTGATAGAATAAATAAATATTTTGTAAAAGAATATTCTGTTTACTATATACTTTGTTCCACACATATGTATATTAATATTGCATAACTACGTTAAACGTTTTTCTCCAAGTGCGATAAAAAATAATTCACAAAATTATTTTATCAATTCGATAAAATCACTTACAGCATTCATTCCTTGAGCATAAAACGGAACCATCGCATGTGCTGCGTCGCCAATTATAAGAGCCGTTTTCCCAACGTGATAAGGTTTACACTGCAAAATGCGACATCATGCTTATCCAAATAAATTGAACGGTTATGAAATAAAGTATACTAATAAAATGGAAATTAACCTTAATCGATATTAACGTTTGCGGTTCTCTTTCAAAGAACTGTTGCACCAATCTTTGCTCGCCGATTAGCCGCAAAAGATCAGGAAAATGCTTATTGTAGAATTTTAATAACGCCACGGATGTTTTCAGTTTTTCCAGCACATGAAATGGAGCGAATAAATTGCCAGTAAACGTGCGATCTTTGTTCGGTAACGAAGTCATCATGAATTCACCACGCGGCCAAATATGAAGATTGTTACCGCTCATCGCAAACTATCAAGAAATTGTCCGTAGGTCAAACAAATGCGATTCAATTGGAATTATCGCGATACTTACCTCGTTATTTTTTCCAGCCGGCACGGAAAGTTCAACGTAACCGTGCTCAATATATGTTTGTATGTAATTAAAGAGTGGTCTTTTAGTCATAATTTTTCGTACTTTCGAGTACGCACCATCCGCGCCAATTATCAAATCAGCTTCTGCATCTTCTATCGTTCCCGTTTTCACACTAAAAACAAGAGATATAGCTAAGTGGAATACGCTCGCTTGTTCGATCACGATGCTTACTCACTTTAAAAATTTCATTTTTCCCTTATCCAAATTGGCATCCACGAGTTTTTTATTGAAATTGATTTGCACCTTTGGATATTTCTCCGCGGCTATCCATAAAATGTAAAAAATCGATAGAATGAGATTCAAATTGTTTACTTGAATTAATTTTTGCATCGAACTGGTTTTACTCGATATTATGTTCACGCGACTCAAGTCTACATTATAGAAAGCGGTGTCACAAGTAAGGTGATATGCGCAAAATTTTTGCGGCTTCACATATACGATGTCATCAGATATCATGCACATGTAGATCTTGTAACTTGATTTGATTAAAAAAGAAATAGTTTTTTATTTTTCGTATCCAATCATCAGCTTTAATTTATAAGATGATTGAGATAATTAAGAAATGTGATATTTCTTTTTTAAATAAATTAGGGTAAAAAATATCGATTAAGAGAAAAAAAAAAGAAATATTTTATCTATGTGTGCTAAAAAGTATTCACAATACATTTCTTTTAGTATTTCTGTTTCTGCAATGAAATTAGTTTCGATCTTCATTTATAAGTTCTTTTCAATCGGCAGGCAATGAACCGTTAGTTAAAAAGAACCTGAGTAATGGTTAATTAGAGTTTCACTACAGAAGAATTAAAAGTTGTGTGTTATCTAATTTTCTCAACTGTTTTTACAATACGAAAAGTTTTATATACAATTTTTTCCGCATTGTTTTATTTTTAATTTATTTTCTGATGTAAAATTACCGCTGTATCGTTTATATATTAAAAATCATTTGATAAATCGTCCATATCTATAGTTTAGTAACCATATAGTAGTAGTAACCATATCTATAGAGTAACCATAGTAACCTTAGTAACCATATCTATAGAGTAGTAACAAAAATAGTCATACCATCCAATAAAATCACATTAAGATATCGCCTGTTAATGGAATAGATGCACTGCAAAAGAGATAATTAACGTGTCGAAACGCATAAAAGATACGCAAAATTACGCACTAAAATGCAAAAGACATTTTGATAGTTTAAAGTAATAAATTGATGAACATGAACTCACATTTCCCTTGACATTATCGTAAAGAACTTCCTTCAGATTACCATTCTTATCGTGAAGCATTCTGCCGCGCATGCTAGTAGCGTTTTGTTTTACCAAAGTATCTTCAAGATCGACCGCTCTTAAAGCCTCTCGGCCTCGAAATGACAGCGCTAGATTAATGCTTTGACCAGATGAATCTTCCATTCGTAAATCTAAAGATTTCAAGATTTGAAATTACAATCATCGAGTTGAGAATGAGTATAAATTAAAAAATTTAGAATATATTCGAGGAAATATTCTAATATTTCATAGATTACAAACATAATTACATATGGTCTGTCTAGAATGTCGTTTAACTAAATTTTGTTAACGTTATTTATTAATTATATTGATAAAAAGATATCATATATGTGTCAATTTGCATATCAATCTTAATGAATTAGTATTATAATGAATGACGAAGGAATATTAATTTCTGACAGCAAATTATGATAAAATTCATAATTATATGAGAATTTTAATATAATTTAATATAATATAATTAATATAATATAATATGTAATATAATATATTTAATATAATATAAAAAAATATTTAATATAATATAATGATAAAATATTTAATATAATATAATATAATTTTAATATAATTTTTAGTATTATTTACCTGATCGATATTCATAGACGACTACCTGATGACCTCTTTTAGCGAAAAAACACGCGGCTAATGCTCCAACCTGCAACGAAGACAATAACTCTCTTTTTTCACGTCTTTTTCTTTGCACCAAATTCGAAAAAGTAAAAAATTTATATTCCTTCAATGCAATCTCACGCACCAAACCGCCTCCGACAATGGCAATACGCTTCCCTTCCACTTCTGCCATTCCGTTGTGTATCGAGACTACTGACTAACTGTATTAGCAAACCGTGCTCACGTCTTTTATATACATCTTTGCACCCGGTATTGATTACTAGTCTATTATTCGAAAGAAATTAAAACTTTAATAAATTTATATTATATTACACATTATATTATATTTATTAAAGATAAAAGAGCTTTAACTATTTAAATGGTAAATAATTAAATTTTTTGAATTTTTTAAATTAAATATTAATAATTTTGTTCCATTCTTTTATATTATACTGCATATGTGTATCAATATATTATTCATATATTATTCATATATTATTATTCATATATTTTTCATATATTATTAGAAATTATATGCAAAGATTTATATTAATTTTAACTCGTGCATTTAAAAATTCACAATTGCATTAAAATATAAGATAAACATCTTAAAAAAGAAAAAATTTATTAGCAACAAAAATAATATTACTGCGAGAGTATTTCGCAAATTTTAATCATACACTTTTCTGAAGTGTCAAACTTTATACTCATCATAACTATGTATAATACTTTTCCCGTCACAGTATAATAAAGTAAAATTTCGCTTGTGATCAACATCGAGAGTATCGTGCAATTATCAAATATACCATGTAATTATCTATCGATTAATGCGCGTGATTGTAATTAATATATTTTTGAGAGTAAATGATAAGTGTTTTCGCATGTATAAAGGAGTAATTAATAAAGAAGAGAGCAAAAGGAGACTCAAGAAGCGTTAAGCGATGACATAGTAACCGTGATATTTTATAATTTATTTCATTTATTATTAGTAAATAATGATTAATTATGAATGATATAGCAAAAAATTTATCCTCAAATATAGAATTTATATTTTATCGTATTTTAATATTATAAACACATTTTATATTAAATTATATTTAGTAAGACGTAATGTAATTGTATATTTTATTACTTTTATTATATATCAGAAATGCAAATATTAGATATTACTTTTATTATATATCAGAAATGCAAATATTATAAAACTTTTCAAAATTGTTATTAATAACCAAAGATTAGTTTGCTAAAAATCAAATTCCTGAAATATTCGATATAATTTGAAATTATTATTCCTGCCTTTATAGTTTAAAATTTCTAGCATTTATCTCTACATTTATTTGATATAAAAAATATATAAGTACAATGGTGTTCTTTAAAATCTTCCTCGATAAAGAAGAAAAATCTATCAAGAAATAATAGATTCTGAAATTTTGTAATACATTTCGAGATTTTCGCAAGCAATTAAATATTTTGAGCGATGCAAATATTATGTATGGCAAATTACTTTATTTTATTTTACTCATTTAAACTATCGAAATTTTTAAAAAATACTTTTCAAAAATATCGATAATAGGAAGATGATATACATGTGATCGAATATTTCCATATCTTGAGCCAGATTCAAATGTCATTTTATATGAAAAAATAGCATATTCCTGAAATGAGATGCCGATTTATGGTCCAAGATTTTTACACTCAATTATCAATTAACGGATATTTCTTCCTTGACCGCATATATCTTATCGAAATCGGGGAACTTTAGGAGCTACCCCCCCGAAATGGATGACGGATGGTGCAACGAAGCGGTGCAGCGATGTCATCGTAACCATCGCCATTGTCTTCCTCATCATCACTGTCGTCTTCATGTCGGTTTTCGTCTTCATCTAGGTCTTCGTCATCATCGTCTTTGCCGTTGGCCGTTCTGCCTGCGTAGCCGACGCTGTCCGAAAAATCAAAAATAGCCGATGCGCGGCAGTCAGTGCGGCGATGTCGACGGCGAACGACGGTTCGGCGGTACGGTTCGGCCGATGGTGGTGGTGCTGGCGAAGAAGAAGGCGGAGTATTGCCACCCGCGGCCCTGCGATGCCGACGATGGATTACCCAAGGGCGATGGTCCTTTTTGTCGTGCTAGCGTTGATCTCGATCCTCTTGGGTCACGTTGACGCCGCCGCAAGGACGAAAGCCGCCGAGGAGTCGACCCCGTCCCGCGGCGCAACCGGCAAGCAGCGAGAGGCCGAGCCGGTGATCGAGGAAGTCACTGCCAAACAACTCGAACGGCTCCTTAACGAAAAGGACTTTGTTGCTGTGTATTGGTGTAAGTGTCGCTCTCCGTTCTCATGCTTTAACCAAAATCTTTCTTCATGTATGTCGCGCACAAATCGTGGCCGTGCTATAACAATTGCTTCGTGAACGAGCGGTGACGACACGTACGGCGCAACCCCCTCAATTAACGATGTATGCATGGACAAAATTTACACATTATGTATAAATTTCTAAATAAGATAATATAATAATATAAATATGTATACATATATATATATATATATATATATATATGTATATTAATATTTATATATATTAATATTTATATATAAAAATATATATTAATATATGTATAAATATGTATAAATATATATATATATATATATATATATATAATATTAATAAAATTATAAATATATAAATATTAATATATATGTTATATATATATATATATATATATATATATATATATAAATACACACTTATATATACTTACTTATACACACACACACACACACACACACACACACACACACACACACACACACACGTGTGTAAAACATATATATTAATATTTATATATTTATAATTTTATTTTCACTGAGGTATTTTTCATAATGATAAGACAGCTTCCCAGAGAGACATTTTTACCCAGATGACACTTTTACGCAATGATGTAAAAGCTTTATATTGCGATTGCTGGACGCGTTAAAAAATTTTCCAGTGGAGGGACATTCCTTTTCTAGTCCTAAAATTGACGATGCATCTTGAATCGTCACAACGATATGAAATATCATTTCATATAAGATCGCGCGATGGTCGCTCGATTTTACGAAATCGTGCGAGCACAATCCACGTAGCTGTGATTCGCGTCTATATTCGTATCGACATCGAACTCACGTTTCGATTCTTGTGATTTGGCACTCGCAAGTGGAATGCTGCGCGCCGCGACTCGTGTGGTCATTCTTGTTCTCTTATCCACATTTACATATCATATTTCGTTAATATAAAGGGAAAGATAAAAAAAGTTCCTAAAAAGTTTCTTATTTATTTTTTTACTCGAATATAGCTAGTATATTTTCCCATTTAAATCATAAGTGTAACTAGGAATTCCAATAACAAGCAAATGATACCACAACAGGTGCCGTATCTGGTAGCAATTAATATTTGTATATTAATTTAATATTAATTTTAAGCAATAAATATTAAATAAATTAAAATAATTCACATATGTATAGAAAAAAATATAATAATTATAAAATAAAATAATGTATACTATCGTGTTGTGATAAATAAAAATATAAAAAAGAGAGAGAGCAAGAGAAATAGCAGCAAATATTAATCAAGATAATGAAATATACAAGTTTAGCAAATTATGACATTAAAATGCAGATTTTATATAAATGATTGTTTATAGATTAAATAGATTATTTTGATCTTTTTAAAGATTCATACTTTACGATTTTATCTTGCGAGGCATTCTTGTGTAGAATCGTATAATCGACGACATCCATATATAATCTTTATCGATTCTTCGTCTTTTATGGCATCTTTTTCTAATCATGAAAACGCATTAACATTTTCCGGGCTCATCGTTAGTACATTATATAACACGAGTGGGTGTTGATGAAAGCTACAGTTAGAGTTACGGAACGCTGTTCGTCATTGAAACTGTTCTATATATGCAGCGAAGAAAAGAGTAACCTTATATACGAGATGGTACGCCAATGAAAAACAGTAATGTGATTACATTTTGCAGGCCAAAATATTTTGCCGTAGCTCACGACAGCACACGTAAATAAATCGTTTCCAAAAAAAAATAAAATTTTTCTTGCCCATATTTGTAGTTCGAATATAAAATTTCGGATTTTTACTATTTTTTTATTTTCGGAAAGAAAATTTTTTTATTATCGTATAAACATAACTCTCATGAAAAGTTATAATTTTGTCATAACGATACGTTTTATCGATACACGCTTCGTAAACGATAATTCTACTCCCGCAAATTACCCTCACGTGAGAATTAACAGGTACTAAATTCCCTCTTTCTGCCAAGTGCTACGACCGCTCAGTAGGACAGCCTGTCTCAAGGTAGCTTTTTGAATTTGCTAATCTGGCAGTTTAATTACACAACTTGCACAAATGATTAATTTAATTTAAACTATCTCTCGTTAATCTCCTAGGTAATAGAAATTATCGAGATAGATTGGACAATCTCGATTTAAGTAAATGTGTTTTTAAAATACTGATATTGAATTGCTATATGCTGAATATACCGAAGGTCATATCTCATATGGCAACATGCCAAAATGCATGCTTGTGTACGCCTTTCGAAGCTCCCCAAAGATAATTGATGTAATACAATCCCCTTCTCTCTCTCTCTCTCTTTCTCTCTCTCTCTTTCTTTTTCTCTTTTTCTTTCTCTCCTTTTTCAACAGTCAAAATGAATGTCTGCAAAAATATTTTACGTTGCACGTGTCTCTTCACATCTTTTTACGAAAATAATTTTAAAATTGAAAAAAAATTGTATAAATTTAAATGTATCTCCCTCCCCGACATGTCACGTAAAATGCACGTTTTTTTTTAAATTGTGTACATCCGCATTTTGTCAATATTGAAGGCAAAACTGGATCCGTGGTATTTACTCGTTAGAGAGCAATCCAGGAAATACATATAGCGAAAACTGACTCATTAACGTGACGCATAACAAGATGCAGAAGCATACGAGCCATGATGTTAAAACATCAACCGCGATTCGTTGAATTTAAATTCAAAATTTAATTTATGATCCTATTTTAATAATATCTTAATGTTCACCCAATTAAACGTAATACATTAATATGTAATTTTTGTAAATTAATTGTTTTTATTGTTAATTTGAATTCAAATTATAAAATAAAACATCCGCGATTGAATTAAGTTAACGATAATTAATTTGTATATCATATTCGAATTTTATACATATAGAATTGATAAAAATTGTGATTTTGATCGGAAATTAGAAAGAATGAAGGATATTATAACGTATCGACATAAGTATGATGTACATCTTACGGAATAAAATGAACGAATCTCGAAATCAAATTTCTAACAACCTGTATCGGTCGCCTGAGAGGGAGAGAGGGGGGAGGGGGAGGGAGGAGAGGAGAGGGAGGGAGGGAGAGAACTCGGGCTCGCATAGTCACCGTAATTTTCTCTTGAATCATCTTTTCGTAATATTGCGTGATATAATCGACCCCGGATTTTCGGTCGCGAACAAATACTAATATGCCACCGGCAATAAGCACGACTGGCTCACCTTTACCACGTCGACTCAAAATACATTGTCCCGAAACGTAACGTTCGCTTAACTTTAAATCGCGCGTGTAATGCGACACGTTGTATGTGTATATGTTTGTTTGCAAAATTACGGGAGAGGAAGTTATTTAAATTTAAATTTAAATTACAAAATATAGAACATTCGATATCAAGCTATTTGTTCCAAAAAAGGAAAACGAATATAGAAGATTACGAGACTTTTCTGCGATCTCATAGTTTGATCCTCCCGCATCGATCGAAATTGAATCCTGAAAACACTTTCTGAAAATTCAAGAGCGGCTGATCCAAACGAAAGGATGACTGTTGAACGATTCGCTCGCTTCTTAAACGCGCTGTAGCAAGGCTGGCGCTCCGGCGGACGCCGCTTTTAGCACACGTTAGAAGTTATTTTCGCGCTTACCCCTCTCGGCTTATATCGTCTCCGCTGAAAACATAATGCCGTCCCAGCCGCGACCACTCTGTCCACCGCGTAGATCGCGTTCGGCTCGTCGTCGCGTAATACGGATCTGTTCTGGTCGGTTTCTCCAAGGGCCATAAAAAAGATAGATAGAGAGAGAGCGAGAGGGAGAGAGAGAGAAAGAGAGAGAGAGATACCATGTCTTGAAGTGAGCGGACACCATAAGGTGTTTGCAGAGGACCCGGATGACGAGCTCGCAAGCAGAACCTATTTCCAGATGTTTCCTTCCTCATCGATACGATGTATCCATATATGAGCAAAATTGATTTCTCTCTCTCTTGCTCTCTCTCTCTCTCTCTCTCTCTCTCTCTCTCTCTCTCTCTCTCTCTATTTAATTTGTTACTGCTTACATTAGATTGAGTTCACTCTTTGGTTTCACAAGTTATTTCTGAGTTATTGATTTCATAGATAAGAGAACCGAAGTAAAAATTTTAGACGCTTTAAATTTATTTGAAAAAAAATAAGGAAAAGTTTGACGTCCTTTAATATAATCCTTTAATATAAATGAGATAATGCGAGATCTTTTAGATTCGAAAGCGAGAAAATTCCTCACACGAAATATAGAAGGGAGACGATCATCGAGAGAGATATGATAGATTGATTAGTGGAGCACTTCGTCAAATAGAGCTCACGCATATAACTTATTTCCAGCTGCAATGTTCTCGCAGCTCATATCACCGTAGGCTCTCTTGTCGAATTCTTTTCTTCTAGATTACTAAATTTAGATATTCGTATATATCTTTTTTCATCATGCATGTCTATCGACACTGTATCGCTGCTCTATATTGACGTAATCTTGACATATCATAGATAGTGTTATTCTAGTCTTTAATAAGTTCAACAGGATACTGTATACTGTCACAAAATCTGATATTATTCTCTATATTAAGTAATGAGTATTGATGATAAAATTCGCAAATTTAAATTATATTCCCAGAGAGCACATGGACGTCCCATTGAACTCAACCTAATTTCAGTGGATGTTCAGTCCGAGTTCAGACATTGGGACATTCAAAAGACGTGTGAATTAAGTTCGACGACATCCATTGAACGTCCATAAGGCGTCTGTTTGTCACAACTTCGGACGCCTTTCGGACGTTCAAAATAATACTCAAAAAAGGACCTAAAATGAACATCATTTTCAGTGTCTTACTCTTCCAAATTATTGTTGGAATAAACATCAAAAATTCATAAATTCAGAAAAAAATTTATATTTAATTATGTATAATTGTGTAGATATAATTATGTATGGATTTTGACCTAATTTAATCATATATAAAAAATTATTCTTTATTTATACATATGCATCCTTTATAACATATAAAACAAAAATTCTTTGATCCAATAAAATTAAATAATATAATATAATATAATATAATATAATTTATCCATTTCATATAAAACTTTACATAAAATTCATGTAAAAATTTTATTTATATTTATACTTGCTTATTGCACTCTACATTTTAAATAAGGTAATTTAAAATGTAAAATGCAACAAGCAAGTTTAAATAGGTACCGGATTATTTTCGTTTATTTGCCGGACATTTACTTGTCCGACTTATAAAATCAATTTAATATCTGAAACTCTTGTATTGAGATCAGAAATTAAATTGAACAGTATATTTTTAATTTTATTTGTTACTCTTTGCAAACTTTATATAATTCTCATAACTAAAACTTAAATACGAGAAAGATAGCGCATCGCACGTCGCATAGTGATAAACGAACGAACTAACACATCCTTGTGTGCTTGCGCGAAACTTTGACGTCCAAGATCGGACATTTTGTGGACGTCCAAATATTGGCCGTTACGGATGTCCCGAATCGGATGTACGATGAACGGTCATTTCATGTCCATGGACGTGCGGACGTAAAATGGACATAAAATGAATGTCCATAGAATGTCCTGTGCTGTCTGGGTTAATTATAAAATATAACATTAATATAAAAAAACAAAATATTAAGATAAAATATAATAAAACTTGATTATTTTTTAAACCGCATTTTTTTAAAAAGAAAACTTAAATTCGTAATATCTTCAAATCTCACTATATCAATATTAAAAGCAAATTGAAGCAATAATATAATATTTAAAAGATGTTTTTACTGACCTACGATTATCGAAAATTTAAGTTACGAATTTAATTGCGTTTATATAATCCACGAAAAACAATGTAATTGAGAGAACTGGAGTTATATCTGGTGCGGTATTTGAGAGAGAAACTGTAAAGTTCTTCTTTCTTGGCACATAATACATTATGCAGTTGACAATTTATGCAACGGTCGCTTAAATATAGTTAAATTAGTTTTGATACGTGATATATTCTAAAATTTAACAAAATTTTTACCGCAAAAGCGAACTTTGGAAATAATTTCCGCATAATAATGTATAATAAAATAACATTTAAAATAATATCGACATTTCGAGAGCCCTAGACATTCTTTCGACTAGAAATCTAAAATTACTCATCGACTGTACTTCTTCCGCCTCTGCGTCACGATGAAATAGTTACTCTGCGTGTACACGTGGCCCTGTTTTCTAGAGCCGGATCAATGGATTAAAAAGATGCAGGATACTCTCTTCAATAATGTATATGTAATTTTATTTTCAATATCAAAATGTATTAACATTAATCTTACGATTGAAAAATAAATAAAATATTTTATATTGTATTGAATTAGAAGTGAAAAATTATATAAATGTTCTTCTTGTATTATAGATTGAAATAAATTAATTATTTTGCATGTATGTCGTAATTTGTATTTGATAAAACAGATTCATGAAATATATTGAAAATTCATCTTTTTCGGCTTATGAAAGGGAGATAAATAGATAACTTTAATCAATTTTGATATATTTTAATTAATTATCATGTTCATATTTGCTGAAAGTGCTCAATAGATTGAATTAAACTTGCTTATTAATGAAAGACAATTAGGAAAGAAATTGTCAGTATATTTCGGTCAGTATATTTTTTTATATAGCATCGAATAAAAATGATGGCGAAAAAAACAATTTTTTCCTCTATATAATTTAAGAAAATGTTTTTATTATTTTTAACTTTAACGTCATGATTCAATATAGCTGCAGTGAAGAATCAAAAGCTTAAAAATACGAGAGCTCGTTCTACACACCACTATCATCGTAACTCCTGATTTTCTTTTAATCTACGGCATTCGCGACTGTGACATTCGAAGCGTTACCAACATAATAGCAATCTGGGCCATTGCATGAGTGGCTCTCGTATAGATAAATTCGCGCGCATACATACAAATATAGCGACTCACGAATACAGTGGAAACATTCTATGCACGTGTGACGATTAGTCTTATTTGTTCGTGAAGCGTTCTCCCGCAAATATTTTGTCTTCTATTTCTGAAAGAAGGTTATATCTCAGCAAAATTATTACTATAGTGGACATTGTGGACATTGTGGGAATACTGACTTAGAGACTTTTAGAAATTTTTATGAAAAAAATGGAAAAATTATGATCAATCAACGAGTTCATAATTACAAATTGTATTACAGATATATATATATATATATATATATATATATATATATATAATATATATATATATATGTGTATATATATATATATATATATATATATAAAACACACACACATATATATATATTGTTCCATATTGGAGAATTCACAATCTCGAACGAGATAAATAACAAGATCGCGTATTCAATGACAATTAAACGATATATTGTAATTGCAACGACATAATTAATTATATTTTTCGGGGAATTTGTATGTGTTTATTTTCTGATTTTTTTCTTATTGATTATCGCCCAGTTTCTTCGAGATAATTTTTCCACAAATTTGTATATCTATATACGTAAACATATACATCCGCCTAATTTCGTATCTTAGTTCATACGGCAATACATAATATACGAAGCACATTTCGCAGCGATAAATAGTACAATTTATTCCTATGTTTCTCTCCAATTTATTGTGTACTGTACTTGATGATTTATTCATAACTGTTATTCCACTTTATGGATTCAACATCAAGACATTTCGTTACAACGAATTCTTGGGATCAAAACGTGTATCTCCTTCCTCTCTTTTTTCATATTTTGAGAATCTCTTTTATTAATTTTTGAGAATCTCTTTTATCAGTTAAAGTAAATCAGTTTAAGTAAATTTTCCTCATGCGCGCTTAATAAAAAGCAACGATGACGAGTCAAACACTCATTTAATTTCATGTTATAATGTCGGTTGTTACTCCATATAATTGTAAACCATGAGCGTCGCGAGCGCGTCCTTGGCGAAGATGTCCGCGGACAATGGCGACGAAGACGAGAAGAAGACGACGACGACGATATGGGCGAGGCCGTTCGTTCTTGTATTTTTAGTGGCTCGTAAACTAGGCACTGGCCATCGTTCGATCTCGTCGTTTCTCTCTTTCTCTCTTCCTTGTATAATGGTAATATATACACAATTCGACAATTAAATTATGTAAAGTAATTTTTAAAAAATTGCAAAAATTGTACGTGATACAAATTATTTATTTATTTTTAAGTGCAACGTCATTAAGATCTTGGTTAGTTTAATGATAAGAGCAACATTTATCTTTGAAAAACAAAAACTTCTATACCTACAAAATTTTATTAAAGTGAAATTATGTTACAATTTTTTTAAAATATACATATGTCTATGACGAGTGAAAAGATCGATTCATCATATCATTGAAATATTGTATTTCATGAAAAGAAAGCAAAGAGCCAAATCGAGAAAATACAATAAAGGTGCATATTTGTTTTAGAGCTAAGAATTAAAACTATCGTTAAAAAGCTTTTCAAAGATTTTTAGAAATCCACAAAAGCTGCGAACTATATCGAAATTGGATCTTTGCAAATTATCATTTGTTTCAATCGTTGAATGTACAATAGTATCAGTGCTCTCTGAAGAAATTTATTTTAAATAAAATATAATAATTTTGCCATAATCACACACATTGTAGTTTTTTTATAAAATCAATCTTTTATTATTTAATTATCTGTCGCTTTTGTTTATTCTTCGATCCATAAAAACACATTCATTTCTCTGCTATTTCAAAATACCGAAGAAGATTAATATATCTATAAAAAAAGGGAATTTTCGACTACTTGGACATTACATCGAATTGAAAATTGTGCATATAGATGCATTCAATATCCCTGGCTGATCGATTAAGATTATCGAAAGTTGAGGCTAACCAACAGTTACATCTCGATTGGATATGCATTCTTCGCCAGAGAAGCGAACATAATTTAGTTATATGCCTCGTAGCAGCTGTCGATGTGACGACGAACGAAATAGTTCTACGAATGCACCTGTCGCCTTTAATCGGGAGCAATGTCGCAAATATAAAATATCATCTTTGTCAAATAATTAATATAATCTCTCATTTACTATACGATAAATATTTACGTAGTTTGTTAATTTTTTTAGTAATAATTTTATAGTTTTAATCTACTTTTTTTACAAACACATTCCGATGATTCTATTGAAATATATAAACGTGTCATTTAAGTTTTACCTTTCTCGATAATTCTTTCGGTATCAAAACATAGAGTAAAAATAGATTTGTTTACAACATTGTATTTATATTCATTCACGATCTTTGCTTGTTGCCTTCTTTCCGAATAAACGAATAAGAGTATTACGTTTCTATTCTTTTTCAGTTTCTGAAAATCCTCAACACATTGAAACAAAAATCAATGATTTCGGTTAAATTATAATTTAATTATAATTATAATTTAATTACTTAGCAAATCTCACGCAAAGTTCTTTAATTGAAAAACGAATAAATTATTATTTACACTATTCAATGATATTATAAATGATTGATCTATATATCAAAATCTTTAATATAGGAAATATCAGAGTCGTATAATTTTAAAAGATATCGATAATATTAGTATAAGTCAATCGTTGCTTCTCCGTAAGCATACGTTTGGTTAAATCTTTTCATTCGTATTCGTCAATGGGTTATCGTCCAATTTCTCTTAACTTTCAATTATTACAGCAGCAACCGGTGGACGTGGTCCAATTTATCTGGCACGACTTTTCGAGAATTCCTTCGTACTCTATCTCCTTCATATCTATCTACTTATTTATCTATCTATTTCTCTTTCTCTCTTTGCGCCTCTTAGTCAGACCATTCTGCCAATCCTCTATTTTGCGGGGGTGTCCGTTAACGAATGCTATTACGTTACTCCCAGTGATGGCAGTGGACGAAGAAGTAGAGAGACAGAAAAAGACAGATATATGGAGATGAAAAGAGAAAGAATAGTAAGGAGATATATGATCGCATAAGAGCAAAGAAGCGTGACGAAAAGAGTGGCTACTCCTACATCAGGGTACATATGTAGACAAGAGAGAGAAAGACAGAGAGCAAAATCGAGAGCAAGCGAAAAGACAACAGAAATAGAGAGGAAGAGAATCGGAACCACCTCTCCTGTTTCTTCTAGCTCTATTCTGAGGAAGTCGTCACCAAAAATGGTGGGGTGCGCGAAACATGTACGCGACGATGAGCAAAACATCATTCTTGTCTCGTTATCATCAACATGACTGCGAATCAAGATTCGTGCGAAATATTATGGCGATTGATATAAATGGAAAGGAAACCAATCGGGGACAATACCTCGATATCTATAGTTGATGATTGTAACCCAACACTTTCAACCGTCACCGCAGAAGTAGCGGTGCGGTCTCTGTACGCTCGAATGGAGCTCAAACCGTCAAGAATGCTAATACAGAAACGACGAAAATATGTAGAAAAAAGAGATTGGGTCACTTTCCCTTACAGCCACCTGAAAGAAAGCCTGAAGCATGTTTGAAATGAAATTAGAAATAAAATTGTTTTTATTTGGAAATTCGAGCTATTTAATTTGCGATTGATATTTTTTATTTTTCTCGTTACAGATGCACGAAGTTGCACCACATGCGACAAGGTCCTGGCTGAATTGGAGAAAATCGACGACGATACAGATCATTTTGGAGTCGACTTTGTCAAAATCAACGATAAACGACTGGCAAAGCAATATGGCATCAAAAACTTTCCAGCTCTTACGTATTTCCGAGAAAAAGAACCAATTATATACGAAGGTAAGTCTCAATCTTCTTTAATCTTTTCTACAAAGTAACCTCTATTGAGATAACTAAATATCTATTTGAATACACGATGAATAAAATATAATTAATAATTCACTTTCTAAATTTATTATTTATAATTATGATTATATTTATTATTATTGGTACGTTGAGAATTATAAAAAAATACTAAAAATTACCAATCTAACAACAAAATATGTATACATGACACTTGTTTAATTTTAGGTGACCTAATGGATGAAGAAAATGTATTGGATTTTCTCACAAGCTTAGAAGCGA